>NC_056740.1:27083082-27383082 GCF_019279795.1 Protopterus annectens | reverse complement strand
GTTTTATTTACAGCATTGGGGTGTTGCCATGGCCACACCCTGCGGTAACAGCTATGCAAACCTGGTTCTAGCTGAATGGGAGATGAAATACATTTTGACTGAAGAAAATCCGTGGCTAGCACTTATGGGTTTATATCACAGATTTGTGGATGATGTCTTTTTTTTGTGGAAAGGGGATACACAATTGGATGCTTATGTTAATTATTTAGAGACAACCACCACATTTCTAAGATTTACTGTGCATTCATCAGTAGACTTTATAGAATTTTTGGATATTTTACTAAAAGTGGATGAAGGGGGTAAAATACACACTTTGTTATACCATAAGTCATGCTGGAAAAATGCTCTATTGGATAGAGGTAGCATGTCCCCCCACCATATTTTTAAGAATGTCATGGATAATCAGCTTCTGAGAACTTCCCAACTTTGTAGTAAGGAAAGTGATTTTCTTTTACACATATAAATGTAACAGAGAAAAATTTGTTAGAACATGGTTACAATAGTAGGGAAATTGGGGAAGCATCAGAAAGGGTTAAGTCCATGACAGATGGGAAAGGTAGACCTTGGTATTCAAAGAATACTGGAGATTCAATTAATAAGGGACAGAAAAATATATGTAAGGTTAGGATACCCTTTACTTTTATTACTGATTTTAAATATATAAAAAATATAATACAAAATAACTGGATGATATTACTGTCTGATGACAGGATGAAAAATATAGTAGGTGATGTGCCAAACTTCAGCTACAAGAGAAATCATAGCTTGAAGAGTCTGTTATGTTATAGACCTGGACCTGGTGATAAGAATAACCTAGGTAAATTATGTAGTGGCAAATCAGGTACATATCTATGTAAAAGATGTAAGGCATGCAGGTATATTTTTTGTTGTTGTGTCTTTCGAATTTTCCCGGTTTGGGGTCGCCACAGCGGAACTCTGGTCCGCTAATGATTGGCAGTAGATTTTTACGTGCCGAGTTGCCAGCTCTGACGCACAACCTTCAATGAAGGTACGCCCATTAATACATGTCTCCACACAGAAGACGCTCTAGATGAGAATTAAACAGGACGTCTTACTGTGAGGCGACAACGCTACCGCAGCAGCACCACCGCAGTATCCTAAGGCATGCAGGTATATTAAGACTGATAATGTGTTTGAGCATCCTGTTACTAAAAGGATATATAAGTGGTCACACTATATATGCTGTTCTACTAAAAATGTGATTTATATAGCAACCTGTTAAGAATGTACTTCTTTTTATGTTGGTAAAACCAATAGAATGTTAAAGGAATGTATTTTACAGCATATGGATGATATACGGAGAAATATACAAAGAAGCGCAGTAGCTCAACACATTAATGAATTTCCACAGTATGATTTTAAATTTATGGCTTTGGATATTTACACTCCTACACCTAGAGGTGGTGATATAAAGAATGCCACAGAAGTTGAAGAAACCCACTGGATAGCTGGTTTGAGAGCAGATGTTCGACCAGGCTTAAATGGTTTTATACCTTTAAAACCTATTTTAAAGGCTAGAAAATGTTAATTGGTTAAAGGTTTTAATTAATGTAATTGTTTTTTCAAGTATATTTATATGCAGACTGATTTTATATTTTTTGTATTGATCTGCTGAAGGAGGCATCTCCGAAAGTGCTTATCTGTTTACTGCTTATTGTTTTTAAATATATGTGCTTTGCCGTGGATGTCCCATTGTTGTTTCTCGAGTATTTTAAATTGTATTAAATGAACATTGACAAACATAATACTTCACATATATTGCTATATATCATATAATCTTAGCAGCATTACATAAATTATTCAATTCCTGCCCCTTTTTTAAACAAGAAACATATTTATTAAACCATCACTTATAAACAATCATACATTTATATAAATGAAAATGAACCACACCAACACAATCCTAGTTGCAGTCATTTTACACCACAAGTCATACTGACACACTCCTAGTTACAAACATTATACAACACTTATAAGCTACCCAGTCATTTTCAGTCAAACGTTGTGTAGCTCATTAAAGTCCTGCCTTCTTTTAAAGCTCATTCCTTCCTGCATGTATTGTTCCCACAATTCCAATTTTTTCCTATGTAGTTTGCGCCTACACTTTTGTAAACATCTCATTTCCAGTTGTTTTGTCTCTATTGCTATATTCACTACTTCTAATATAGTCGGTTTAGATTTTGATTTCCATTTTCTAGTAATTGCTTTTTTGGCAGCCACCATAATTAGACACAGCAAAGCCTTACCATGTCTAGGCAATTCCGATTCTGAATCATAGCTCAGAAAAATCATTTCCCTCATCACATCAATCTGCCCACCCAGCATTCCCAAAACTGTATCCCACAGGGAATCCTTAAAGTCTGCCAAATCACCGAATTCCCCGAAAATATGTTCCCAAGTACCTCTCTCTTCCCCGCCACACCTCCAACATTTTCTGTCTATCTAAGGAAAAATTCTCTGGAGCCTTCTTGGGGTATAAAAATATCTGCGTAAACATTTCCAAGCAAAAATCTTCTAGATTTTGTTGCATATTTGTGAGATGCACATATATCCTCCTATTGTTTCTTTGTGAATTGCTTATCCAATATCTCTTCCCAATCCTTTCTAACCTCCTCTGATTGAGTCTTATAGTTAATAGTTATGCCATGTTTTATATGCTGTACTAATTATTCCTTTTTTTAATGGCAACTTCTGTTCTAGATTCTACTAAAACCTCTACCAGTGTTGGTCTTTCATTTAGGACCCCCCTTTTCTTTCTCTTTGCCTATACTCTCTGATATCAATCATTGATAGGGAAGGCAATCTCTAATCTGGATTCCAAATAAATTCTTGGTCACTTCCCGTTCTATTACCTTTCTTTCTCTACTTATTTGATCCCGGTACCCTGATACTGTTACCAGTTTTCTCCAATAAAGTCCAGCCCCCCTCCCCTTGCCTGTTGTCTGTATCCCTAATTGTAGTTATCCCTATCGGCAGAATCTACTTTCTCGATTGCCGTATTGGCTTAGTAGCCTGTTTTCTCTGGTTATACTATAAAACCTGTATTTCTTTCAGTTGAAGAGAGGTAGGTGTTTAATTTAATATCTTTCACACATACAACTGTCATTGAAACCCCCCATGCACACACATTTAAAATATCTCTGATTGCGTAGTAAACTAAAATGCTTGAAAATGTAACATGCGGTTTATATCATGAAATGTTTTCTACAAATACTAATAAAGGCTAATATCGTTTTCTTGCAGTTACTTCTTTTTTCCCCTTTAGTGTTCTTCTAAACATTAAAGACGTAATGTGGGTGATATGCTGTACAGGCCATCCACATGTTTAAAAAAGGTAACTCCAGTCTTTTCTCAGCCACTTTTAATTGCAAAGCCGTATTTCACAAATGTAATCTCAGATTTATTCACCAATTTCAATGTTGCTGGTCTTTTTTCTCATCATCTCCATCCCCCAAAAGTAGAGTCTGGTTCACTTCAAAGGTACTTCTGATTCTTCAAGTCAATTCCAGTGCTTTTGTTCTGACTTTCAAGCATTTTCTTTGGAACCTTGAAAAAAGTTTCACTGGCAAAGTATCTCTGAGCTTTATTGTCAGAAGAATGGTAAACAGTCTCCCCTTCTGCTTGCTGGCTCACTTTTATTGGATAAGATTTATTTCCTCCTTAGCCTGATGTGCATTAACGAATGTCTTTGATCCAAGAAAAAATACTGTAAAAACAGCTGGATACAGCAGCTTGAATCTCACACCTGCCGTTTGATATTCCCAGATTGCTGGGATAAGTGTGCTTCTCTTCTGTCATTTGCAAACACTCTGCTGTCTCAAATTTCTAGTACTTTTCCCTTCTGTCACAGTTTTTTTCATAATCAGTTCTTTCTGCTGGTCTGATTGCATCTTTACTAGTATAGGTCTTGGCTATTTTCTCATGGCTAGATTTGGAGCATACACTTAGTGTGCCCTTTCAGTTACAAATTCTGCTGTGGAACACCAGTCCATTTGCTTATTTGTGCTGTCATAAAGTTACTACAGCATGTTCATTTCAGTTGCTAGAGTATAGCAGAAAATCTGAGGTCTTCTCTACAAGCTCTATCTTCTTTACTACTGTTTTTCAAAGTTTCTTGAGAAACCTCATACTTAGCGACCTTTTTCTGAATAGGTAGTGAAAGCTTATTCTATTTTATCCAGCCTTTTGTCTTTTGAATTGATATATTCCTTCAGTGTTTCATTTATTTTAAATCACCTGTTTGAATTGTTTCCTCTAAATTACTGGAAGCCGTCTCTTGAACTGCTTTGTGTTGAATAGCTGCAGGTCCATCCCAACCAGGAGTTTCTCTTCACCTTTTCTGATTGATTTTCTTTCAGGTTCTCCAAGTTTCTACTTTGCTGGCATCTAGGCACTTACTTAATAGCTAATAACCGTATTTTACTGAAATAACACTTTCAGAGGCACTCCTCCTTAGTTTAGTTTTTCTTACTGGGAGTGTTGAAATTAAGCTACTAATCAGTGAGCAGCCATCCTGGAAGGTCTGGATCAAAGTAGTTTCACATAGCGAAGGCAAACGTGTGGCAATATTAATAGAACAGCGATAATCCCGAGGGAAACTGAATCTAAGAAAATGTTGTTATTGTCGGTTGGTTTTATGACGGATCCCTACTCCAGGCCACCAATGGAGTAGAATCAGTCCTCACCACTGACTCTGGTGAGGGATGGTCACTAAGAGAAAGATGGATTCACACAGTATTTTCACATGCATCTCCCTGCACAAAGCACAGTTTCCCTTAAGAGATCACAGGGAATATGCTCCAGACCTGTGGCTCCACACTGACCACTTTGGAGCTCTGTGTCCCTGTTTCCAATAGCTGACACACGCACACTTGGATGTTTGAGACTCACACACATACACACATGGGAAGAGCTAGCACAGATTTACTAGCTATGCCTCTTTTTCCCCAGACTCTGAGGTAGTCACACTGCTACAAGTCAGCTACCGTAAGGGTCTTACAAAGAGTACCTAATTATACTGTGTAAAATTAATACTAATACAAATGGTAGGGTGTCACCAAAGCAGCAAGGTTTTCAGGAGCAGCCAGTGTCACTAAAACAAGAATAAGTATTCTCAAGATGTTAGAAGTATTCTCTAAAGGACCAGACACAATGAAAGGTATTAAAATATTTATTATGATAAATAATAACACAGAAAACAGGAGAACACTAAATACAATACATTCTATCTGTAAGGCTTCCATTCCAAAGACTCATTGTAGTCGGCTTTCTTCTCTGGCTTTGTACTTGGAGAACCAACATCTTCAGCTTTTAGTGAAAAACACCATGGGAGGAACTTCCCACTTTGAGGGCAGCTGTCAATGAAGAAAAAGGCCAAAAATATAGGTCTGATTATTCCACTGTGCTGCCTCCAGCAGATGTCTCTCCTGAGGCTTCTGAAAGCCAGGAGGATCACCCAGCTCTGCTGTTGGATTCCTCTGCCTCAAATTTTTTGGAGGCTGGCATGGATGCAATGTCTCGCACATCCCTGGAGGTCTTGGAGACATCCACTTTGGATGTTCAGAGGCAACTATGGCTGATTATTTCTGAAGGGCCTAGGGGTGTTCCTCAGATTATGGTTAGAGAGGAAGTTCTGACTACAATTATTGAATGCTGTCCAGTGTCTGAGCCTTCTAAATTTTAAATGGTAGATGTCCCTTTAAAAAAGAAACAAACAAAAAAAAAGCATGTTTCTCCGGCTCCTAAAGGACCCTCAGAGTGAATGGCAGAATTTCACTTAAGGGTTGTTTAATGCCCTTATGGTTTTGAAACCTCCTCATGGAGTTTCTGTTCCTGCTTTCCTTGGTCCTCTACTCCTCTTAAAAGACCCAGGGAACAGGATTCCTCTGAGAATGTGGATTCTGATGAGGAGTATCTTTCTTATTCATCTCAGATTCCTTCTCCTTTGGACTATGGGTATGAGGAAGAGGAGTCCATAAGTCCTGACACTCCTTTCAAGGAGATTTCTTTTGGGGACACAATCTCTAGAATGATGGAGTTCTTTAAATGGGATTGTACTCAGGTTTGTGAGATTCAGAAGTGGTACTACAAGCTTTTGCAAATGGACTATGCTAGACCTTTGGCTGTTCCTTTTGTTTTAGCTGCATTCTTAAATGCCTTTTCTATTGCATCTAAATCCCCAGATTCTTAGCCTCCTGCCCCAAAGAAATCTGATTGGTTTTATAAGGTGCCTGAGGACTACAAATTTCTCTGTAGACCCCTCTGTGGTGTCTGTGGCATCTGACAAGCTATCTCAGTTATTGCCTTTCACTAAGTTACTTCCTTGTGATAAAGACAGCAGAACTATGGAAAGACAAGGTAAGAAGGTTTATACCTCTGCTACCTTGGCTTTTAGGGCTATCAATTGCCAGACCCATATGTCCAGATAAGCCTGTCAGATAGTTTTGGATCTCCCTGACTCTGAAGGGAAGACTTCTTCTCTTTCCCTGTAGGGACTTCTTCCCAGGTGCCTCACCATTCTATTAAGTGTAGTTATGATACAGCAGAGGGTTCTCCTAGAGCTGTTGCTTTTGGTTCTGTGATGAGATATTCCTGGCTTCGGCTTCAACCTTTGCTTAATGATATTAAGGTTAAGTTAATTGATGCTTCTCTAGACAACAAACACTTGTTTGGTGAAGCTGCTGCTGATTTAAGTCCTTTCAGGATAAGGGCAAGGCCTTGCAAGAATTTAAACAAGTTTTTGTTTATCCTATGCCTAAATTTCCGAGAAATTACCCTAGTAAGCTGGCAGTCTCACCCTCCCCCAAGGGTAAAAAAGGTGGGAAGCGGGCTCCTCCTGCTAAATCTACCCAGACTACTGTGACTCAGAAGTTTCTTTTTCCTGACAAACCAGGTGCTTTCTGACTATCCTCTCCTTCCTGTCTGGTTAGAAATTACTCAGGATTTGTGGGTTCTGTCCATTAGTTGACTAGGGATTTTGTGGTCTTGAAATCTCTTCCCCTTTTCACAGACAATCCTCAGTCCCCTCAGGAATAGTTGGCTTTCTTTCCAGGGGTGCATCAGGATCTTTTGATTCAGGAAATTCCACTTTCCCAAAGGGGGAAGGGGTTTTACTCCAGAATATTTTGGGTTCCCAGGAAAGAGGGCACTTGGAAACCCATTCTAGACCTCTCTCATTCAGAAACCTTTCTGAAGATCCCTTCCTTTTGGATGATGCCCCTTCAGACTTTGTTTCCTCTGCTGCTGACCCAGGCTTTTCTAGTGTCTCTGGACCTCAAGGATGCTTATCTTCACATTCCTATTCATCCCCTTTTCAGGGAGTTTTTATGTTTCTCTGTTACTTCCAGGCATTTTCAGTCCTCTGCTTTGCCCTTTGGCCTTTCTAAGGCCCCAAGGGTATTCACCAAATGCCTTGTTCCTGTGATTGCTTTTTGCAGGCTAAGGGAGGGGTACAGATTTTTCCCTACTTAGATGATGATCTGCTTCAGGGATCCCCTCCAGAGATTCTACTGCAGCATCTTCACTTTGCCATTCGCTCTGGCAAAGCCTAGGTTTTGCTATAAATTTCCCAAAGTCCTCTCTGACTCCTTCACAGGATCATGTTTTTCTGGGGTGCAGGATCCAGACTGTTCCAGTGCTCGCATTCCTGCCTCCTCGCATGGCCTTAATTCTCATTTCCTTCTTTCAATCCCTTCTTCCTCTGGCCTTAACTACAGCAAGGGAATTTCTGAGAGCTCTAGGTTTTATAGCCTCCACCATTCCTATGCTCCTTTTTCCAACTCCACATGAGAAAACTTCAGTGGTTTCCAGAGTTAGTTTGGCTTCAGCATTCTCACTTCCTAGACTTCTTAGTCCCTCCTCTTCCATGCCTTAAGCTGGAATTTCAATGGTGGATTCAGCAACTGAGTCTCAGTTTAGGGCTGCCCTTTCAACCCCCCTCTTCCTTTTCAGGACCTGTTCACAGACGCTTCAGACGTGGGATGTGGAGCATCCTTCAGCTCTCTAAAGGTACAGGGTCCTTGGTCACTTCAACAAAGGAAAGACCACATCAATGTCAAGGAAGTAAGAGCTCTTCTGCTGGCTCTTTAGGCTTTTCATCCTATATTCTTCCCAAGGCATTTACAGACAGTACCACAGTGATGTATTTCAACAAGCAAGTGGGGGGGTCATATCTTACCTCCTTTGCAGGGTGGCTCTGCTAGTACCCAAATTTGCTCTGAGTTACTGCACAATGGTACCTCCCATACTGAGCCAACAGGTATTGCCAACATACAGGACCAATCTCAGTATCGGAAGAATGCCAGGCACCCTGCATTACTGCAGCACAGGTTAAAGCTGCATTGTCTAAGGCCAACAATACAGCTTCCATGGGACTTGACAATATCCCTGGCTGTGTTCTACATAAATTACAAAGTGAACTGGCACCACATCTGTGTGCTCTGTTCAGTCACAGCCTCACCTCAGGCTTTGTCCCTACCGAATGGCGCACTGCTGCAGTCATCCCTCTCCATAAAGAAGGTGCGACTATAGATCCTGGAAATTATCTCCCCATTAGCCTTACGAGTTTGATATGTAAGGCTATGGAGCGCATCATCATGGACCTAATTAACAAGGATATAAGGAATCTCCAAACTCTAGATCCCACACAATTTGGTTTTGTGAAAGGTAGATCATGCCTGCTCAACCTGGTTAACTTTTTTGAGTCAGTCACCAGAGCGGTGAATGAAGGTAAGGCAGTTCATACAGCCTACCTTGATATGGCCAAGGCCTTTGATACCATTCCTCACTCAGGAATTATTGATAAACTCACCAAACTAAGCATCAACCCCTGTATTGCTAGGTGGGTTGCAAATTGACTCACAGATAGGACACACAGTGTGAAAGGAGCAGACTCCAAGTCAGACTGCCAACCAGTCATGAGTGGAGTCCCACAGGGATCGTTCCTGGGTCCTCTCCTGCTTGGCATCTACTTCTCAAATGTCCTGGCCAACACAGAGGGACTGTGGCTGACCAAATTCGCAGATGACTGTAAGCTGGGTGCCATTATTAACTCCCCAAGTGATGCAGACATCCTACAGAAAGGCCTCACTGAGACCAATGATTGGTGTTGAAACCATGGCCTTAAGCTTAATGCCAAAAAATGTCGCCATCCCCTTTGGGAAAAACTCAGTTCCCACTAATTACCACATCGATGGGAGCCCACTGAACACTGTAAGGCATTATAAGAGATCTGGGGACACAGGTTGACAACAACCTCTCCTTCGACCACCACATTGCCACTGTGGTCAGAAAGTCCTTCTGTGTGGCACATCTCATTACCAAGGGTTTTGCATCCAGGAAATAAAGAGGTCATCATTTCTCTCTACTCTTCCCTCATTAGACCAATCATAGAGTATAATTACCCATTTGGCATGTACCTCACTAGACACCTGCAACAGCTGTAGAAAAGTACCTCATAAAGAGGATCCTAGGTCTTAAACACATGTCCTACATGGACAGACTCAAAAAACTCCAGCTATTCTCTGTCTCATATCGTCTACTAGGAGGCGATCTCTGCTTGACTTACAAAGCCATGTCTGACCCAGCTCTGTTAGAAATGCTACATCTAAAGAAATCCCGATCCCTCCGTACCACACCCTCCAGAGACCTCAGCCTCATTACCACAATCAACAGGTCATGCTGGAGGGACAGGTTCATAACCCAGAGACTGCCCATGCTCTGGAATAGACTTCCCATACATGTCAAGCGGAGCACCTCACTAGCCCTCTTCGAGAGAAATCTTGATGAGTGGATGGAAAATAGAAAGTGCACCTCCGGAATCACTCCAGTGGCTCTACTTGATAGAAGTACTGGAAACTAACGACAGGTGGCACAATGCCAGGACACATCTATGGCTTGTAAAAGCCCCAGGGCCATTAGCCTAATACACACCTGTGAACCTAGTGTTGGAACTAACTATCCTGTACCATGTGACTCTTCATGTAGTTTATGTTCCCTCAGGTCAGAATACTGTGGCAGACTCTCTGAGCAGGTCCATAACACAATCCCACAAGTTGATGCTTCACAGGGATATGTTTTTGGACATTGTCTACCAGTGGGATACTCCTCAAGTAGATCTGTTTGCCTCCCCTCTGAAGAAACAACAACTTTTTTTTTTTGTTGTGCCATAATTCCAGGTCCTCTGGTCTGGAAGGCAGATGCCCTCTCTTTTTCTTGGAAGGGGATGGTTCTTTATGCCTTTCCTCCCCTTCCCCTCATTCCAAAAGTCCTGTTCAAAATACAACAGGATGTTTCCAAAATCTTGCTGGTGACTCCCTTTTGGCCCAGACAGTATTGTTTCCCTCTTCTTCTATATTTAACCAAGGGCAATCACCATAAATTACCTCACGGGGTGGATCTAGTCACACAAGACAAGGGATCTCTCATCCATCATCACCTCTCCACTCTTCAACTGACGCTATGGGTGATAGGATTTTGATTCCATACAGACACCTTTTTTTCTGAGGACATTCTTTGGGTTCTGCAGGAGGCCAGGAAGCCCATAAGTAGGAATACTTATCCAAATGGAAGAGATTTTCTGTTTGGTGTCTTTCTCGTAACCTGGATCCACTTTCCATGGATGTTTCTTTGGTTCTCTGTAATACGTGTGAACTGCTCATTGCTGGGTTGGCTTAGTCTTCAGTTAAGGCCCACTTGTCAGCTGTCTCTGCTTGTCTGCCTCTATCAACTCCTTTAGCTTCTAGATTTAAGGTTAAAGTTTCTTAAAGGCGTCCTTCATGTTAGACCTCCCAGGAAGCCTGTCCTTTCTCCCTGGGATCTTAATTTTGCTTTAGGAAAATTGACCCAGACTCCTTTTGAACCTGCAGCTTCAGCTTACTTACAGTATTGTTCTAGGGAAGACTGTACTTTTGTTGGCCTTTACTTCTGCCAGACAGCTGTCTGAGCTTCATACCCTTATGGCTTGTCCTCCTTTTTCAGTTTTACAAAAGGACAGGGTGTCTCTTCATACTAATCCCTCTTTTTATGCCCAAGGTGGTGAATGAGTTGTCTCTTAATCAGTTTATTTATTTGCCCACTTTTTTCCTTCTCTGCAATCTGCTAGTGAGAAGGTGTTCCACACCTTGGATGTGCATAGACAAATCAGATTTTATTTGGATAAGACCAAGACTTTTCATACATCCGATCAGCTCTTTATATCCTTTCATCCTACATCCTTAGGTTTGGCTGCTTCCAAGCAAACTATTTCTTCTTGGATTTCTAAAGCTGTTTCTTTTTGTTATGCCTTCCATGGCAAGAGCCTTTCTTCTTCTGTTAAGGCTCATTCTACTAGGGCTGTGGCTTCTTCTGGTGCTTTTTTCAAGGATTTGGATACTAACTCTATTCTTGAGACAGCTACCTAGTCTTCTGTGCGTGCATTTACCAACCACTATAAGTTAGATGTGATTTCCAGATTAGAACTGGCTTTGCTAAAGCCATTCTCCATGGGTTCCTGGAGAGCTGTGTTGGTTCATCCTCCTCTCTTTTTCCTTAGCTTTTGCACTCTCCCTATTGTGAAGAATACTGTAACAGTGAAATGGAAGGACATAGTATAGTTGTGTAAGATATTACCATAGTGGTAGATTTTCTTCTCTTCACTGTTGCAGTATTCACTCCTTCCCTCATTCCCCCAATTATTTTCTCTTCTGGATGTACTGGTTACCTCTTTTTTCCTTGGAGTGGCATTTCTACTGGGGCTCTCAGTTCTGAGGATGGTATGTCTGGATGTCGCTTTTATGTCCTATGCTATACACAGGCAGCATGGTGATGTACAGCATACCTTAAAGCAACTTAAAGGCTTTAGTATACTGGTGGGATGTCAAGCTGCCCTTGGCAGGGGATCCCTGTTGTAAAGAATACTGCAACAGCGAAGAGAAAGACATCTACCATTATGGTAAGATCTTACACAACTGTACTTTTTTCCTTAAATAAATCAAGTAGTTTTAAACTCCCTTATTCTATAAGTCTCATGTCCACAACACAAGAAAAAGATTAGAAATGAAAATGGAAAAGCATGATGATGAAACAAGAGGCGAGTAGAATTTTAGATGCAGACCCTTAAAGAAAATGACTACAACCATACAGAATATTATACTTGTAAAGTAGTAGGATGTATTCTAAGATGCAAGCCAACATGGGAATGGGGAAAGGAGATTTTTACCAGCAAAGTGACTGCAAGTAGGGGCACAAAAAATAGGCAAGAGAGGCTTGAATTTACTGGAGAAAATTAGCAAAGGAACCAAGATACTGTAAGCAAATAACTATGTAGGGAAAGGTAATAGAGTGGGATGAGTCCAAGCAGATTTTGGACTGCAGTTTAGAGAGTGTAATCCTTAACAGTGATTGATAGTGCATTGTAGACAAAGAGAAAAGGATGGGGGAGTACTAAGTGAAATACCAGCTCTAGTCGAGTTTCTAGTTGAGACTAGAACAGATGATGCTGTTAAGAAAGGGGTAATCAGTAGGGCATATAAAATGTATAAATAAATATAAATTTATTATAAAATATAAAATAATGCATGATAACTAGAAGAATGAATCAGAAGGTGTCAGAAAAGATTGCGAAGAGAAAGAATGGAAAGGCAGTATGCCAAGCAACAGTGGGAGGACATCTGTATAGGTCCTAATTTTTCCTGTGGTAGATAGCAATTGCTAGAGGTGTGTTGAGAAAGAGAGAGAGAGGTGGTTGGGAATGTGTTTTGGGAATGTATTGAGCTGGCAGATGTTAAAATAATTCCTTACAGAATACTTTGTCAGAAATGTTAATGACTGTAGTTGAGGAAATGATTATTTTGAGGTGAAATATAGAGTTTGTATTGCCTAGACACATTCAGGCTTTGCTAAGTTCATAGGTTGATACTAATTGCCCTTCTGGGCTATTTTAAGCCTAGCTAGTTATCTCATTTGAGAATCAAACCCTGCACTTCTTGTCTTTAAGGTAGACACCTTAGCCATTATAGCAATCCCCAACCTCAAAGGTACAGCTACTCTCAGAGAATCAAACCTTGGTTTCCGACATGACAGGCAGAGTTATTCACCACTATACTAACAGGGAAGATGGATAATAAAATTATGTGTAAACTGGATTTGAATCCTGCATTGCCTTGTCTGCTTTTCCAAATTCAGTGCTTTTACAACTTGCAGCACAGGCATAGGTTTATAAGTTTAATCCTCTTGGTTGCCCCAAAAGGCAGTTGCTGTAAGATGGAAATCAAAATCTAAACCAACAATAACCAAAGTATTGCATATTGTAAAGCAGATGAAGTAATTGCAGGTGGGAGCTTTAGAAAAGGGAAGGAGCAAACTGCATAGAATTAAATGGAATTTGTGGGAACAGTATATGCAGTATAATGTTCTGGAGGATGAATGAAATGTATGGAAAGGCAGGATATAAGCAATTTATGTAAGGTTGGAGTGAATAATAGTTGTTAACACACACACACACATATGGATAATGCATGAGACTATGGAAATGTTTACAATGGTTTGTTTTCTTTTCTATAACTGTGTGTGCCCATGTCATTGTTTAACTATTGTGAATTTATTAAAGGTTTTTATAAGTATATAATATAAGTTAATCAGTACACTACAGGATGATCTGAATTAACATTGCCAAGAAGAAAGATTGTTTGTGAAGTCCACTATTTGGTTCTTTGTAATCCCTTGCCCCCAGAATCGCTAAAAGGAGCCATGGTAACTCTTAGTTGGTCTTCTTTACTAAGGTCTCTGAGTATTGGTATATGCTTTTAGAACTGTTTCTGTTTTGTTCATAGTTTTATAGGTTCGTACTAAGCTAACTGCCCTTGTGGACCATTTTAAGCCCAGCCAAGTTCCTTTTAAAAGGTGATAATCAAACCCTGTACCTTGTGTCTGTGAGAAAGACATCTTAACCATTATGCCAACCCCCAACCATAGAAACTGATGAGGAGCCCTTTCCCAGTATAAATTTGTCTCCTAAATGGAAGTGTACATAGCTTTCGGCTTTTCCCGGTTAGGGGTCGCCACAGTGGAACTCCGGTCTGTTAATGATTGGCAGTTGATTTTTACAGTGTCGAGTTGCCAGCTCAATGCCCAACCTTCAAAGAAGGCACACCCATTCATGCACACACCTACCTGCATGTCTTTAAACGTCACTCGACCGCGGGGAGGACATGCAGACTCCACACATAAGGCACTCCAGCTGAGAATCGAATGGGAGAACCTCTTGCTGTGAGGCGACAACGCTAACCGCTGCACCACCGCGCATTTAAATTGATCTGACTGTTGCCATACTGTAGGGTTTTTAGCCTAGTGTGTATTTATAAAACATTATATTTAAGTAGGGCTGTTGACTTGTCTGACATAGTGTTTCTAATAAGTGTGTTTGTGTCTGTGTTTATGATTATATTACATTTAATCAAACTGCACAAATATCGATGTAAACCATATCAATGCTGACTAAGAGAATCATGAAATTGAAAATGGAAACATTTTCCTCTTCCAGTCACAAAAAACAAACTCTAACAATAATCCTACAGCAAATTTGTCTGAATAGTGATACTATTAGAAAATGAGGTTTTCTTAAGTTGATGTGTAGGGTTATATTTAGGGGCAAGGTTAAGCTTAACATTCTAGTGTAAGGTGGTCACACACACACACACACACACACACACACACACACACACACACACTACAGGATTTCCATTTTATTAATTTATTGTCTTTATATTATCATCACAGTAAAGTCGTACATATTTAATGGAGCCACTCCTTGGAGGCTTTGCACAGATAAAGCACTGGAAAAATTTGGACCCTTGTTCTTGTGGGTAGCTTTAATGTAACTTCAGGTTGCTTGTGGGATTTTTATCTAATTTAAGTACTTCACAATAGTGAGAAATTTAAAGGTGGAGATGCAGATTGCCTGCTGTTTTAATGAAAGTCAGTCTGTGGACTGCAGGCCTCTAAAACCAAGCAGCTTTTATTGTTTTTTTGGGAGTTTACTTCATTGTCACTACCACCTGTACATCTAATGGAGAGTTTTACTCATAGATGCTCTGGGACTAAACCACATACTAAACATGTTTGCTGGTTCCTGTCAAGACAGTTCACTTATGTCCTCTCTCCTGCAGAGGACAAGCTATGCTACTGGCACTTGTCAATACAAGTTGTTAGATGCATTTGTCCCCTCTAAAGTATGATCATTTGCAGAATTTTTTGATGGCCCTAAATAATGAATTAATTAAAAAGAAAACGGGCAGCATTGAATGAATATTTTAATGCAGAGATGGGATTGTTCCAGTAGCATCAGCTCCTGAAAAATGTAAATAAGGCACTACAGGACAACATCTTTCTGTACATGAGTACTGGGGAACAGGGGAGTATAACATGAGACTAGAAAGGGTTAAGATAAATTGTAACTAAAAAGTTTTTTTTGTAAAAAATAGTAAATGCATTTAAGTGACTTCCAACACCCCCCCCCCCCAAAGTTTTTTTTTTTTTTTCTTCATCATACCTTGGGCTTTTCAGACTGTAAACTTGACCACTTGCATCTTGTGCAAAACTCTTTTGCCTAGTCTTTAAGATAAAGTCTCATTGATACTTCACTCTGGTCCTTCAGAGCTTCCACAGGCTTCTGGTTCAGTCCATGTGGTCTGCAAAATCCTAGTCCACATTTATTTACCCCATATGACATGAATTCCTCCTTCCTGAAGGAGCTGCATGTATTGTACTGTCCTCAACCGCTGCCATCCACGAGCTTGTTGTAGTTCTGAAGATGTGTCATGAACCCTCTGTGATACATCCCTTTGCTTTTCAGGCTTCTTACCTCTGGAACTTCTTGGATGGCTTTGAGGGCCTCGTGTGCTCATCTATTTTAAAAGGTCCCTGAAGGCTCATTTAGTTTGAATTGCTTTTAATGTATTTGTATTCTACTTTTCTTCATTTGTGTACGTATAAATCTTCTTGACAGAAACACAAACCACCAGTCCCAGCCAGTACTTGAATCCCACAAAATTCAAAATGTAAACCACATAAAAGACACAAAAGGATCCAAGGATAGCGAGGAATTCCAGTATACTTTGCATACATCTGATGAAGTAGCTTTGCTACGAAAGCACTTATGTACCTGTTGTTTCATATTAAAGGAGAGATTTATACTGGAATTCCTCGCGATCCTTGGATCCTTTTGTGTCTTTTATTTGTGTATGTATGTTTTAAATCTTTTTTTTTTTCTGAAGTCCTGCATTGTTTTGAACAGTATGTTGAAGTCTTGTGCAAAGGTGGGTGGAATAAATGCAGTGAGTAGTTTTGGAATATTTGAGGCAAATACATGGTAAGAGTAATAGTAAAGAAGATAAACCAGACTCAGACGATAAATAGAATTTGTTAATTCTGTACCATGTATAAAAATTATGAATAATATGGAGTGTCCTCCTGGTCATCTGTCTGATTTTAACTTCTTTATTTGTGTTTTTTCATGTCCCATTATAAACACAGTGGAAAAACACAAGATGATCTTTGTTCTCTTGGCATTGGTTTGATTCCTAGTGTCTCCTCTTGTGTAGTCCAAAGCTGAACAGTTCACTTTACATGACTACAGTTCCCTAATCTTACCTGAAAACAGCCATTTTTCTTATGTGCATTTTCCTTTATAACGTATACTGAACAGACTTTTATGTCATTAACCATGTTTTGTTTTTTAAGAATTCAGATATATTTAGAAAATATTGTTAAGAAGTCCTGAATGAATTGACATCTCACAATTAGAGCCTGCTTACCTGTGTTTACTAAAAAAATATTGCATTTGGATGTCGATACGATATTTCCCTTTAAGAAAGTAGGTACATGTGAGCATATTTGAAGCTTGTATTGTGGCCTGTTTTTATGCTGACTTTAGTTAGATTGAGAAGCTACTGAAATCGTGAAGCAAGGATAAGATCAGCTGTTTCATGAAACACAATGGGACTGCATGATTTATAACACCATTTTCATAGTGTACAAGTTATCTTTTCTAATATGCTGAGCACTGCAAACAAACCACTGCACACAAAACATATGTTAAATGAAATCCTAGATGCAGCCATTCCAACAATGAGAGAACCTTATCAGTGTTTGCCTGCAGTAGTAATAACAGTAGTAGTAATAATACTGTATAATGCATTTTATGTGACCTTCATGAGCAGCATTTCAAAACATTTTGCAGGATGAAAGCAGTTCATGTATGTTTTCTTGCAAACAAAAATCTTATCAAGAATGCCCTACTGCACAAAAAAGAGGTCAGATCCAGCAGTCACTAGAACTCAGTTGCACTCGATTCCAAAAATAGGCTGTAGCCGTTCCGTCCTTCATTACTGAATTTGTTTATAAAATCATCACTGTGCCACTGTATAGCATTCTTAAAAACCTGAGTTGTATTAGATGACTTGCTACATTAGCTGCAGTTCTGCATGTTTTGTACCCTGAAGCTGGGTCTGGGACCAGGCTATGTACTAGTGTTGTCGAGCTGCTAGAAGAGAAGAAGCAAGGATTTAGTTTATTTACTTGCTTATTTTCCTTGTCCAAGTTAGTTCCACTAGGCCCATGGCTTCTTTTCAGGGATGATCTTAGGATATAAAATTTAATCTGGATAACAGAGAAACTCACTTTTAACTGGAGGTGTTGCTGTATAAAACAAAAATGAAAGTATTAGAAATGTTTGGTTTGATTTTTGTTGGGAAATATAGGTAGGGCAAGGTCAAGTTATTTTGTACAATCAAATATGGGATATTAGTGGTACATATAGCAGTAGCATTCACTTTGTAAGTCATGTATTTTCAGTCGATTGTTTATATTTTTCTGGATCTGTATGCTTTGTTCAGATAGTCTGGTAAAAGTCTCTGTTCTTTGTGGTAAGTGTGGTATTATCTGTAACTTCCACTTCAGCTACCTCCATGTCAGGCAGATCTCAGGGATAGCGCCTTAGGAGAACAGCACGCAAAGTATGTAACCTGCTGAGCTAGCTGAGTCACTTGTTTGTCACTCGCAAAGTCAAAATCTTGATCGCCATTAATTAAAAATGTTGGAAGAATGAAGTTGGGCATTGTGAATGAAGAGATCTACAAGATTAGGACATATTTCTTAATTCTGCATAGTATTAGCTGACATTCTTAACCCAAAAACAGCAGACTGGAAAGGAAAGTAAAATAAAATAACAGAATATGTAGCCACATGGCTGTGATCGTGTCTGGTCTACTATTACATTCACGTCAAACATCAGATTTGCATGATCATTTCTGTAAGTTCAGGGGGTGTGTTGAGTATTCTGCTTTATGTAGCTCTCATCTCTCCCTGATTTTTCCCTCTCCGTTATAAAGTGTTTTGATTTTCTGGTAAATCATTGAGGATTATAGTCTGTAAGTAATACCAGACTTTAGTGTTTCATGTTACTTGTTCAGGAAATGCATGTAGATGCAAAACCTGTTTAAGTGAATTAAACAGATTGCTATTATTTAGGATGTTCTCCCCATTTATTTTTTGGCACTGACCGTGATTCTGGAACAAGGAAGATCAGAGCTAGCTCTACCCTTTTCCTAGCCCTACAACATTAAGTCGGGGGGGCTGATTCCTTGGAAAACGCTATGGTCAGTTAAGTCGTAGAAGTATTTTTCTAGTCAGAAATAGCATACCTGTGGCTGATAGATGTCTAACACATCTCAAGTCTATGATCAGGGCAGCAAAAAGAAGGATTAAAGTAAAACGGCAGCAATTTATATTTATTTGGTGTGGTTTAGTAGTAAGCACAAAATTACAGTTATTTGCTTTTTTAACCTGGAAAATCCAGCTGAACAGAGCCCATTTTAGTGGAAGTCCAGAAGACATACCTTTCGACTGTACTGCTTTATCCTGTATTTTTTTATTTAGAGCCTATAAAAGCTCCTTTTCATGACTTTCCAATTTGTACCCCCGACCTTTTACTTGTGTAAGAGGAAAAGATGACACAGTCATGAATGCAGTACACAAAATAAACTGCCCAACTGGTCTGCTTGGCTGATTTGTTGTTCCGTATACTTGTTTTGTATTTGCTGTTGGCAGTTACTCTGACAGTGCTTACTGATCTGTGCTTAGATGTCTCTTGGGCAGAGCATGGCAGAACTTCAGAAGTAAACAGTTTTGTTATTGGAGGGAGGACAACTAACTTAGTGTTTCAGTTCATCTCTGCAGTAGAGGTCAAGTAAGCTGCTTTACAGATGAAGGAATCCAAGCTGCAGGCTTATAATGGCATTATCTGATTCCTACCAGTAAATTGGATTGTAACACCAAATATTTCCTTCTTTTGGAAGACGTAAAAAGTACTTTGGGCTGCAGTAAGCAGAATATTTGACAGCTGGTTGTCATTAAAGTAGAGTAACTACTGACATTGTGAGTCACTTCTTACAGGTCTCTGCCTTTCCCTTGGTCATGGATGCAACAATTATTTTCTACTGTTTGTTTGTAATTGAGTGATGTGCAACACCTTCGGGAAGAATTTGATTCTTGGAGAGAGAGTGCCAGCTAGCAAATGTGCTTAAGTTTTGGTGATATTTTTGGCAGGCAGCCTGGTCTTACACTACTGATTTTTATCGAATGAAAGCTTCTTTTAACATGCAGATTGCCTAATACACCAGATGGTTAGGTTAAGTCTAGGGCCCTTGCATTATCATTGTTTGTTGTGTTATCCTGTTTTACCCTGTGAAAGCAAGTAAGAAAATTGTAGTTGAAATTGTGGCAGATTATTTTGGGAGGTCTTATCGAACGTTATTAGGGCACGGTTCATTAGAAGCTACACTGTAACAAACTACAGTACCTACCAGCTACATATAGAAATTTGGTAGAATGCGGTAAATTGTTCTTGTGTTTCATCTACTTGACCAACTTTGGTGACAATGGTAGGGGATTCATTTTTCTACTTCATCTTCCAATCGATTTACAGAAGATTTTTGGCTATCTGCTAATACATATATTTGGATAGCAATATGTGGAGTATTTTTTTACTTTTACTGAAATCATTAATAATGTGAATCCCAACAGTTGTTAACAAGTGCAGTGTTTGTGGACCTGGGCTTCTATAAATTAGGCTGGGGCTTGAAGATGTATACACATGGAGATGCTCAGTCACGTCAGAAGTCTCAGATAGTTTTGTGTGGATTCTTTGCATAATTCATATGCATTACTGACTTTTTCAGGAAAACTATATTTTAGTTAAACTTCCTTAAACATGTTTTTAATAACTGGTAGGTTTCACTCATAAGGTACTTCCTTGGTATTTATTGTTTGTTGTGCACTGTTGTTTGCTTTATTTCTACATAATTTTGCACCTGTCCATGTTTTAAACTTGTGCTTTTGAGTAGTATCCTACAGTTGTAGTAGATGTAGTAACAGTTATTTGCTATTCAGTAAGTACAGTCGATGTAAAAAGTTTACACACCCCTGTTAAAATGCCAGGTTTTTGTGTTATAAAAAATGAGACCACAGTAAATCATTTCAAAACTTTTCCCACCTTTAATGTGACCTATAACTTGTACAATTCAATTGAAAAACAAACAAATATGTTCGAGGAAAAAATATAAAAAATAAACGTACAATAAGCTGGTTGCATAAGTGTGCACACCCTTAAACCAATACTTTGTTGAAGCACCTTTTGATTTAATTATAGCATTCAGTCTTCTTGGGTACACAGTTGCCATCAATTAAAGAGACTCTGATAAACACCAAATAAAGTTCAGCTGTCCTAGTAGGAGTTTCCTGACATTTACTCAGTTGCCTGCTACAACAAAAGCCATGGTTCGCAGAGAGCTTACAAGCATCAAAGGGATCTCATTGTTGAAAGTATCAGTCAGGAGAAGGGTACAAAAAAATTTCCACAGCATTTGGATATACCATGGAACACAGTGAAGACAGTCATCAAAAAATGGAGAAAATATGGGACAAGAGTGACATTGCAAAGAACTGGATGTCCCTCCAAAGTTGATAAAAAGACAAGATGAAAACTGGTCAGGGAGGCTGCCAAGAGACCTACAACAACACTGAAGGAGCTGCAGGAATTTCTGGCAAGTCCTGGCTGTGTACTACATGGGACAACAATCTCCCGTATTCTCCATATGTCTGGGCTATGGGGTAGGGTTGCAAGATGGAAGCCTTTTCTTGCACAGAAAAACATCCAGGCCCAGCTAGGATTTGCAAAACAATACATCGTCTCCCAAAAGCATGTGGGAAAATGTGTTATGGTCTACATTTGGCACAAAACAACACTTTGCATGACCAAAAGAACACCATTCCCACTGTAAAGCATGGTGGTTGCAATATCATGCTTTGGGGTTGCTTCTCTTCAACTGGAACTGGGGCTTTAGTCAAGGTGGAGTGAATGATGAACAGTTCCAAATGACAGTCACTTTTGGCCCAAAACCTTCAGGCGTCTGCTAGAAAACTGAAGATGAAGAATAATTTCACCTTTCAACACTTCAATGACCCCAAGCATACATCCAAATCAACAAAAGAATGGCTTCACCAGAAGCAAATTAAAGTTTTGGAATGGCCCAGCCAGAGCCCAGACCTAAATCCAATAGAAAATCTGTGGGGTGACCTGAAGAGGGCTGTATACAAGAGGTGCCCTCGCAACAGGGAAATCGGGAGGCATACGCACTGTACTGATTTCAGTACAACTTCTTTAGAAGAGGGGGTAGCTTTTTTAAAGTTCAGAGATACAGCTGAGTGTCGACATTTTACAAGAAACTGAGAGCTGCAGGGGAACTAAAGTTTAGTGCTGCTTATGCTGAGTCTGCTTGTACTGTTAATAGCACAACAGGTAGTGTACTTGCTTTTGATGCAGAAGGCTGTGGGTTCTTCTCCCATAGTAGGTAGATGCATTGCTGATACTGTACTGTGTTGTAAAGGGGGGTGGATGCTGTAGTCCGTTTTGGCGAAGATGTCTAGTAGTAACTATGAACCTGTTATCAGTTTGTCATCCATTCCCTATTGCAATATTACTAGCGTATCATTGTTTTTAATGCAACATAGGCAGTTTATTCCTCAAGGGCAACATTCACTTTATTTGTAGATGAAACCATGAAATATAAAGTTGTTTGCTAGCAGCAGCCTCTTCATTAGTTACAGATTTCTTTAATGTGGAATTATGTAGATGGCTTTTACTAGTTCAAAGATTGTGCATATTTACTGATACTGGTGGACTGTAGAAGTTTGAGTAGACTTTTATGATGGAAATGTTATGAATTGGGCTGTTTTGTCATTATTGTTGCATGCATTTTGTTTCATTGTTTACTGGAAAATGTTCAAAACAATAAATTTATAACGCTGTCTAACAACTATACTGTATTGTACAAGGAATATAATTTAATACAGTCAGGAAGGTGTATCAAAGAGCACGTGTACGTTTCATGTGCAAGGGGCCTATGATTTGAAAACAGCCCAAAGTTAATCTTTATCTGCCACTGGCAAAATGTATTTTCTTTGTATGTGGGTTTCAGTACTGTTTCAATGAATGTGAGTTTCAAGGGCAGAGAAGTTTTAATGCTAAGTCTAGTTTCATTGTGAGATTGCATTGCTTTGTTTAGCAGATATTTATTGGTGTTCGTGCTGTAAAATGCAAAATAAAACTTTTCTGGCAAATCATTTAGGAATGAAGTCACTAAATAATGACCGACGTTAAGTTTCAGACATCATAATCTTCAGAAAAATGCATGCTAAAGCAAGACCTGATATTCTATCAACTGTCCAAGTTTACACGAGATCAATTTTTACTAGTGTTTGCATCTTCCCCCAATATATTTGGCCTTGTCCAGATTTCCTGCATTAAGAGGTTGAGAGGTATGTGCAAATAAATCGCTTTATAGACTTAGAAATATCCAAACCTCTCAACTGTCCCCAATTTTGGCCCAAAATGTTGCTCACCCCCTAATAATCTCTCCGCAAAATAGCAATTTTGGAAGAAAATGTGGAGGGTTTACTTTTATAAATAACTGTAATGATTAAAGTTATACATAAGTTTTATTTCAGAAATGCATGTAGATTTTCTAATTTTGTCAGCTGCTCTAAGTTAACTGTGCTCATATTAAAATGGTGTCCCTTTGACAGGTTCCCAGCTGTATTGTCTGGCAATTTTATATTTTTGCATCATATTTTTGGTCTATTTTTCATAAAATTGCGGTTTTCTGGCAAATAAGTGGTAAATCATTAAAGACTGAAGTTAGAAAATAATGGCACATTTGACTTTCAGATTTCATACCTTTCAGAAAATTCGTACTAATGCAAGACCTACTACTATTCTATTATCTTTCTAAGTTTATAAGAGCAATATTTTTAAAAAATGTCCTTATTTTTGGGCCTTTGCCTCAGTTTTATTTATGAGTTTGTTGCTCTAAGAGGTTGAAAGGTATTTGTGTGTGTGTGTGTGGGGGGGGGGGGGGGAGTAGGTAGGTAGCATACCTCTCAACTGTCCAAATTTTGCAAAATGTCCAGATTTTTGCCCCATATTTTTTGTCTGTTCCTCATAAATTTTGTGATTTTCTAGAAAATCATTGAAGGCTGAAATTGCTAAATAATGACAGACATTTGAGTTTCAGACTTCACGTCCTTTAGAAAAATTCATACTAGCACAAATCCTGTTATTCTAGCAACTTTCTCATACTGCACAAATCCTGTTATTCTAGCAACTTTCTAAGTTTACGAGAGCATTATTTAATATCTGTCCCTGTTTATTTTAGGCTTTGTCTATATTTCTTGCACTAAGAGGTAGGTAGGGGTGTGTGTGTGAATGAAACACACTAGTTAGGGGTAGCAGGTGGTTAGTAATTTACTCAAGCTCAGAAACCTGTACCTTAGTTACAGAAAACAAAAACTTGAATCCTCTACCACAACTACCATGCTGCATTTTTCAAAGAACTGACTTTCAGGTTCATTTTCAATTCAAGGAACCGAGTTTGAGTGAATCTATATTATATTACTGAAGAGGCATTACAGTGAATTAAAAGAGCGAACCGTGAATTACGAGAATGGCTGTAGCTTGGCTGGGGAGGGGGGTAGCAGTTTGAGAGCTGTGAGTACAAATTTGAAAATCCTAGCTACACCCCTGCCTTGCAATCCGACAGATTTGGATCGCTTTTGCAAGGAAAAGTGGGCAAATATTGCCAAGTCAAGATGTGCCATGCTGATAGGCTCCTGCCCAAGAAGACTGAATGCTGGAATTAAATGAAAAGGTGCTTCAACAAAGTGTTAGTTTAAGGGTGTGCACACTTATGCAACCAGCTTATTGTACGTTTTTTTATTTTTTATATTTTTCCCCCTTACAGATTTGTTTGGTTTTCAATTGAATTGTACAGGTTATAGGTCACATTAAAGGTGGGAAATGTTTCGAAATGATTTATTGTGGTCTCATTTTTTTATATCACAAAAACTTGGCATTTTAATAGGGGTGTGTAAACTTTTTATATCCACTGTAAATTGTATTCTAATAGCATCTGGAATTTTGGTCATATGTACCTAGTTTTGAAGAACCTTTGTACTTATTTTTCATGTCCGCAGATTGATAGGTATGTTAGGAGGAAAACCGGCAAAGCTTTATATATAGATAAAGCGTATTATGATTGTGACATCCGTAGTACTTGCTACAGAATTTAAACTTTCAAAATTGTGAAACTGAAGGACAGAATCTTCTGTTGTCTCAGAGACTTTCATTCTAAAAGAAGTGCAGTGCAGTTTAGTGGTGGTCATCTCAACAAAGTGCAGTATATTGTGACTGAGTCAAAACATTAATGCCTGTGACTGTAGATACAATTACTTTTCTGATTCCACAATCTGAGGTTTTCATTTTACCTTCTTTAAGATACTAAATGGCAAAGGTTCAGTCTGTAAGTTGGTGTAATGTTTCCCCTTCCTCCTTACCTCTTTTATTTTTACATTGCTTGTTTGTTAACTAGATAAGCCTACTTGGACACAGGTGTTCCTTTTCATGGCTAACCTGGGAGTACTGTGTGGTCAAGTGAATTGCTCAGAGTCATGTGTTTAACAGCTTTTGTCATTATACATCCTTGCTTACAAGCTAATGACAGTGAAATACGTATTCATCACTGTGAATTAAAACATTAGTACCAGATTTTATTGCATGGCTTTATAACCATTAGTATTGCAGTCTGGTTTTGTTGTCTTGGCATTATTAGCTATGTCTTCTTAGGCCCTCACTTTCTGGATGTTTAGGACTGATCTGCTGTGCATATGTGAACTGGTAGTAGCTAGCTGGTTCAATTATGCTAGAATTGCTGTTAGCTGCAATCTATCTTAGATGAGTAATGAGTGCCAAATGGTACTAATTTATAATGAACTGCTCTATAACATGTATCTGTATATAACTGTACTGCTGTATTGCCATAACCTTCTACTGTTGGATAACATGTTTTTGGAGGGAAATGTACACATTGTTGTAGACCAGAACTGGGGCTATCCCTAGTACAAAAACTACCTTGATCTGACCAAGGCATTTGACGCAATACCCCACTTGGGCATTGTTTACAAACTCAAGAGGTTAGGTACAAACCCGTATGTCACCTAGTGGATAGCCAAATGGCTCACAGACAGGACCCAGGAAGTTAGAATTGGGGAGTCCACCTCTACAAAGAGGCCAGTCACAAGTGGAGTCCCTCAGTGATCAGTCCTTGGACCACTCCTTTTTGGCATTTATTTTTCTGAAGTCTTTCTGGCATTTACTTTTCGGAAGTGAAGGCCAATGTCAGTGGTCTCTGGCTGACTAAATTTGCAGATGATTGCAGATTAGGAGCTGTCATTGAATCTCCCACTGACACAAGTTCTCCAGGAAGGGCTAACACAGAAAAACAACTGGTGTCAGAGCCATGGACTAAAACTAAATGCTAAGAAATGCATAATAGTATCCTTCGGGAAGTCATCCATTCCTTGTAATTATCATATTGACAGTACGCCCCTTAGAGTTGACCCAGTAGTCAGGGATTTAGAGCCACACACATACAGTAGTCTACCCTTTGACCATCACGTGTTTACAGTAGTGAGGAACTCATTCTATGTTGCTCACCTCATAAACAAAGGTATGGAATCTAGGTTCAAGGAAGTCATTGTTCCACTGTATTCGGCAATCATCAGATCTGTCATTGAGTACAGTGCCCCCTTTGGTATGTACCTAACCAGGCATATCCAACAATTGGAATGTCCACACAGGTTCCTTACTAAAAGAATACAGGGTGTAAGTAAAATGCCCTCTGCAGACCTGCAAGATCGCCTCAAGGCCCTTTCCCTGTACTCTTTCTCCTACAGGCTGTTAAGGGGAAATTTATGCCTGACATCCAGGGCATTGTCAGATCCCACTTGTTACTTTTAAAACATTTGACCAAATCCTTGGGAACCTTTAGACAGTTAACTGTTATAGCTAATGCTTTTCTTATTCCAAAACTGCTGTACGAGTACTTTTCGAAAAGCTCTCCATCATACATTGTAAAAATCACTGACAGGCAAATAGATTTGTTTCCCCAGCAGACTGTAAGGAAAACCACTGTATCTCACTGGAGTACCTTGGAAAGACAGGTAGGCAAATATTACTGTGAAGTCAATAATGTCTTCATGTCTAGCGCAACCCACTGAGGCATATAATGTCCAAGGAAGCATGCTTTCTGGAACCTACATGAAATGGGAACAGACAAAGGGGTGGTATGAAACAGACTGCCAGAAAAAAATCTGTGGTCTGAGGAGAGAGAGAGAGACCAGGCTTCTGACCTAAAACCATAGCTTCAAGAGAAACTCTGATTGCTGGTGTCCAAAAACTTGGTTCACACTGACAGTCCGAGTTGCTCCTTCCTTCCTTTCCATTACCATTGCTTCTGTAAACATCTTCTATACTTTATTCCTCTTTCCCTACCAGATGTCAGACCGTACTTTGTCTTCCCTTATGTTCAATCCCTCAAAAACATTGCAAAAACATTTTAAGAACAATAATTTTACAATCTTTTAAAAAATAATGCAATAAAAAAAAAAAATCTGCAGTTTAAACAATCATACAAAATTAGACATAATGTGAAAACATTGGTTATGAATGGATACAGCTTATGTGACAATAATTTAATATTTAAATGGATGCAACTTATGTGACAATAGTATAATATTTAGACAACTTCTAGCCAGTTTAGAGAAATTAAAGGTAAGTTAGTATAATACAAAAAGGAGCTGCAGTATGAAGTGGGAGAAAAAAAAACAGTGTCATGACATCTTTAGATAGAGAGTCTGAGGGATTGATTAAAGTAAGGGAGTGAATGAAGAAGGGGAAGTAAGGAGGTGCAAGCTATGAACTGGTACTTGTTTATATTTATTGATATAGTTTATCATGGGGATGAGCAAGAACAGATCCAGGTTTTGGTTAAAAAGTCTGACAGAATGAAGGGAAGGTACTGACCTAATGAATATAGATAATGAGTTCCGGGTTTGGCAACATGGTATGAGTACAGACATTGCCCAGCAGATTTGATAGGTTTGTGGTCAGAGAGAAGTTTTTGGTCATTGGATCATAATGGCTGAGTCTGAATATAATTATGTAGACTGGTATTTAGAGCTGGACAAGCATATGAATGCAGGATAATTTTATAGGTGGTGAGAAGCTGTGTATGTTAGTGGATGGCATAGTTCTAATCAATTTAGTCTTTTTAGTGATGTACAGTGGTGGGTTTTGAAAGGGTTATTTGCTGCAAATTTATTCACTTTTTAGAGCGTTATTCAAGTTTTATTTTTTGTGATGCCGGAAGATTAGTAAGGATGGGAGTGCTATAATGGTGAGGAGAAGAGGTAAGTAGTGGCAATTGTAGTTCTGGTTGCATTGGTGAGAAAGTTTTTGGCTCTATATAGCATCCCTAGGTTTTGGTGAGCTTTTTATGCAGTTTTGTATATGCAGGTTGAATTTAAGATGGTCATCCACTATCATCCCTAATAATTTGCTGTGGGAAGTGACTTCAGTGGTTTTATTATTAAGAAAGAGGATTTTACATTTTGTTCATTTTATGAGAGAGGAATTTGGGGAAAAAGTATTTTTTTGGGTTGAGCAGGAGTTGTGAGTTACAAAGCCACATTTCCAGGGTTGGGAGGGTGGCCTAATGGTTAAGGTGTTTGCCTTACAAATACAAGGTGCAGGGTTTGAGTCTCACAGGGGATAATTGGCTAGGCTTAAAATGGCTCGCAAGGGCAGTTAGCTTAGTACTAACCTATGAACCAGTGGCTTTTAAAGCTTCCTGAGAAATTTGTTTGGAGATGTGCTGGGTTGTCAGATGTGCATATGAATGTGGAATCATCTGAGTATTGTATTAGAGAGGCATGTCATGTGGATGTTTGGAGAGTGTTGGTGAGGATGTTAAAAAGGGAAGGGACCAAGGCTAGAGCCTTGTGACATTCCAATAGTAACTGGCAGGTATGGAAAGAGGGTGGATGCCCAGTGGAAAAGTAGCTTTTGTACCATAGAAGGGTGGGCTGAGATAGACCTAGTTAGGATATTTAAAGTAGAAGTTTGCTGTGACAAACTTTGTCAAAGGCTTTAGAAATGTCTAGAAATGAGGAGGAGACTAGTTTGATGTTATCTGTAGCTTTATTGCAAGTATCCATAAAGGTTAGAAGTGCAGTGTTAGTACTATGGGAGGGATGGAACCTGTTGTGTGGGGGATAGGAGTTCTTCCTGCAGGAGATAGTTTATCAATTGTTTTTGAATACATTTTGAAGTATTTTGTAGGGTGAGGGATAAGATTGCTGTAGCTATAAAGTTAGTGATATCTGCTGAACTTACTGCTTTCCATAGACAGATAATTTGTGATTTCTTTTTCCAGAGAGAGGGAACATGGGATTCCCAGACTGACCTGTTTATAATGATTGAGGGTAGGGTAGACAATGCTGTTGTCTGCTATTTTAAGGTGCTTGCTTGGAAGGTCATCAACTGAAGTAGAGCATGGTTTGAGTTTCTTTAAGAGTTTTTTTATGTAGGATGCGGGCACAAATTTGAAGGTGAAAGTGGATATTTATTTTATTTATTTATTTATTTGACATTTGTTTACCGGGAAAGTCCGACAGGACAAGAAGTCCATTTTCAGCAGAGGCCCAGGGAGAAAAGCTCCACATTACAAACAACAAAATAATAATAATTAATTCATTTAACATTTTGCAAAATAGTAGATTAGTGCAACAGTAGTAACTACAACAATATTGTGGCAGTGAGCAAGTGTAGCAGCTATATACAGAAATTGAATAACACAAAAGAGTGACAGAGAGTGTGACAGAACATAGAAAGAAACATGAAAGAAAGTATAGACAAGGAAGAGTAAGAGAAAGAAGAAGAAGTTTATGAACAATAACGTGAAGAGAGATGTTAGTGAAAAGGAGAGTAAAAGGGAAAATGAGGTGAAACTAGACAGGAGCAGGTGATGGAGAGGTAAATGTTAGGTATATGGCAGACTGGATAGTAAAGGTTAAGTAAAGGGCAGACTGGATAGTAAAGGTTAAGTAAAGGGTAGACTGGATAGTAAAAGGTAAGTAAAGGGCAGACTGGATAGTAAAGGTTAAGTAAAGGGCAGACTGGATAGTAAAGGTTAAGTAAAGGGTAGACTGGATAGTAAAGGGTAAGTAAAGGGCAGACTGGATAGTAAAGGTTAAGTAAAGAACAGACTGGATAGTAAAGGTTAAGTAAAGGGCAGACTGGATAGTAAAGGTTAAGTAAAGGACAGACTGGATAGTAAAGGTTAAGTAAAGGGCAGACTGGATAGTAAAGGTTAAGTAAAGGGCAGAATGGATAGTAAAGGTTAAGTATATGGCATACTAGATAGTAAAGGTTAGGTAAAGGGCAGACTGGATAGTAAAGGGCAGACTGGGTATGAATATGGTGGCATGTCGTTGTTGGGCAGGGTTGGAATTAGGTGTAGGGGGAATCCATGGTTAGGGACACTATCTATGAAATGAGAGTTTAATTATATTGCAGTTTTGAGTGGTGAGTTATTGGGAGAGGGGTTAGTGTTGAAGTTTTGGCCAGGATGTAAGATTTCTTTAATGGCTGACCAGAATTTTTTTTTATGATTCTGTTTACTGTTGTTTTGAAAGATGTTATATTATAGTTTTTTGTTTTTATTTGTTTGCTTTTTAGTAAGGTCACTGAGTATTCTGACGTTTTTGAGATATTGCAATGTTTTATATTTTTGTCATTCTTTCCACTATTCTGCATTAGCATTCTGCTCTTTTTTGGGTAGCCAAATTGCATTTTGTTTTCATTCATTATCTTCCTTTTAGGAGGGTGCAAGCTTTTTAGGATATTTAGGAAAGCTGTATTGAATTCATTTACAGTATCAAGTAAGGGAAGGATTTGTAGGATGCTCCAGTTAATAGATGATAAGATAGTAATGAATATTTCTGGGTTAAACTTGGACAGGTTGCTTGTGTTTGTTTTATAAGCATGCTGTTTGACTGGGTGTGAGATATGTCTAGTTGTATATATTGGGAGATGGTCACTGAGAGTGTCTGACATTGTATCTGTGGTGGTGAATTTGCTAGGGTCTGATATTAGCATCCAGTCTAATAAGGAGTTTGATGTCTTACTATAATGTATAGGGCTATTAGTTTTGTGAGCCTGTGTAAGTTCAGCTAGATGTAGGAGAGTTAAAGGCTATGTCCAACCGATTGATATTGACATCACCTAGTAGTATTTTTTCTTGTGGAATTGTTATGGATATCCAGTGTAGGATATATTTCAGTGTAGCTGTATTGTCACCAGGAGGGATGTGAAGGACAGTAGTACATGTTTGTTTATTTTCAAGATCTGCTGAGTTGAATTTTAGTATTGGTTTGTTGTAGGGGAAATGTGGTAGTTGTTGGGGAATATTAGAGCAATACCACCACTTTTCCTCACTACATTATCATTATGGATAATACTATAGCTGGAGGGGGTCTAATTTCAGAGTCATTTATGCTGGGTTTAAGCCAAGTTTCAGTTATACCAAAAATATCAGGCTTGTATTAGGTAATCTTGGAATCTATTTAACTAGTTTTATTTCTTATGCTTCTAATATTTATGCTGGCAAAGAATAGATTACTGGAGTGGGGTAGACTGATGTGGGGTTAGAGTACTGTATGGAAGAGAATTGTCTTGATGTTGGTTGTGACAGGTGGGTCCAGGATTAGGGTGAATCTCACCTCCTAGGAGGATTTTAGTATACTGAAATAATATTGATTCCTGTTTTTTGGATATTATTTTTCCACTTTTATTTTGATTTGAATTGAAATGGAGTTCATCAATCTATATTTGAGGTAAAGGTGAGGGGCATTATTAAATAGGTTTGGTGTGATATGAGGAAAGTTTAGGGAGGAATTATGGATAGTTTGGGACACAACTGGAGAGATGTTGAGATCTATTATTGAGTCATGGTAGGAGAGATGGCTAAGGGAGGAGGAGAAGAGTAGAGGAGAAGCTGAAGAGTAGCATGATTAAGTAAATGGATCTGTATTTTATTGATGGCAGGTAGTGGAGAAGTAGGAATCAAGAAATTCCAGGGCTGTAGGATATATAGTGGTGGTGGAGTCTGAAAGCTGTTAGAAGGTATGTAGGAGGGAAATGTTTACTTTGAAGGAAGAGAGCTAGGTCTTCCTGGTATCTCCTCTTCTGTTTCTGAAATGTAAGAAATATAGGGGTTTGAAAGCATAGATTATGATAATGTAGTTGAGATTGGAAGTAGTGAAGGTTTATTTGGTGAAAGTAGAAGTTGAAATCTGGATTAATGGATAGTTTCTGTTGGGGACAGGTCTCTGCATGAATGTATAGAGTGCAAAGCAGTGTGGGAGGGGGGAAGGGTTATTGGGAATGGTGGTAAATGTTAGATGGACGTAGGGAAATAGGAAAATAGAAACAGGAGTGTTTGTATGATAGTAGTAAAGTTTGGGGAGGGTTAGGGAATGGGTGTCACAGGAGAAGTGTGTATGTGGGAAGTATAATGGTAGAGGGGTGGATGGCAATTAGGAGTAGAGTAGCAGACTTCCCACCCTTAGGTTAGTTATTTACGGCTGATAAAGAGCTTTCATTTACTGAACAGAGGAACCAGGAAACCAGTAATACTAAGGAACTAGCATATACAGTATAGTCTTCTGACCAAGAGAACTGACAATAACCCACTTACTAAGTGTCCTTAGAATGTAAGGAGTACTCCTTTGGGGAAATGTCACAGTCACTTTCCAGCACAGGGCAACACATATTTAACTAATTACAGTTAATACACAAGTCTCTTCATGTTAAATTATTTACATTGCACAATGACACTATTCACAGAGAAAATGCTCAAGAGTTGGGTCTTATGTCAGAGCTCCTTCAGTATCGGAATCAGGGGCAGATGAAAGGACCACAGGCTCTGAAAGGAATGAGAAGAGAAAAGCACTGAAAAAATCTGAAAACCGAAAATCAAAAGGCTAAAACCAAAAAAGAAAAAAAAAAGAAAGAAAACACCTGAAACAGTAAATAGAAGTATCATTTTTCATTTAGAGCTTTCTTCCTCCAAAGAACACTGGACTTCTTTGGAATAAACTATTCATGCAGAACAATCAGTTTATATACTAACAAGCCAATCAAATTGCGGCATCAGTTACCTACAGTGTAACATTTAAAAATGTATACAATAGAAAAAACACATTTAAAAGCCTTTTTAACTTTTTTGAACACACACACATATATAAAAATATATGTACATTATATATTACTATTTATTATTGTATATTATTATACATATATTGTATTATGTATGTGTGGATATATGTCTATATATATATATATATATATATATCTATATATATATATATATATACACACACACACACACACACACACATATATATATATATATATATATATATATATATATATATATACACACACACACACACACACACACACACACACATATATTGTCACAGTTTAAGTCACTATATATTATGTGAAAACATTACAGTGTTGTTTTCTAAAGCCACAATTACATAGCCACTTTGTCTGTGAATGTTTTTCTGAGATGTAGATTATTCCAAATGTGAACTGCCTAGTTTTATGTCTGTCTGTATCAATCAAGTCTAAATCATTTACTGAAAGTTACTACTTTAGTAATATGAAGATGGACGGGACACAGTGGTATATAAAGCAAGTAATTTGCAGTGGGCAGTGTTTTAGCCTGCACCTTAGTTCCATCTGGGTTAGATTTACTTGTGCAATATGATGATGCATCCTACAGGGAAAACCAGTGATAAGGTTGGCTGGTTATGTGGACCCATTCTTACCTCCTGTCTACTGGCTGGTAGAATATTTTGCACCATGAAGGAGTTTGGGGAGATAAAGGGCAGTGATAAATTTCAGTTTAGTGTTTGATGGAGAGATTAGATAATATTTTATCCTTTATGGACTTCCAAGATGGCTGCATACTGATCATCACGTTAATTTCAACTCTCCCAGCATGAAAAAAGTAACTGAGTAATAAAAGCTAGTGGTTCTGCCATCCTGAGTAAAATTCATTTACTGACTAGTAAGTACAGTGTCTTGATACCAGCAAAGAAGAAATTTAGAGAACCTGGAACAAAATTGACTAGAAAAGGTGAAGGGAAAACACTGACTGGGAAGAATCGTGCATCTGTTAAGCAAAAAGCAGTTCGTGCTCCAGCTTCTGTACAAAAGATGGCTTCTAGTAATTTAAAATAAAATAAATAAATAAATAAATCAAATGTACTCAGAGCTGATTCTACTGAAATAAGTCTGGAAAAACAGAAGAATCTTTAACTAGCTGTTCAGATGAACTGATAAAACTGCAAAAATCAGGTTGAAATGAAGAAAAGGCTGGCCGAGTACGAATATCAAAAAATGGTAGAGTTAGAAGACAGAGCACACAGTGAAAACCTGAGATTTTCTGCTGTACCAGAGAAACTGGAAAGAACAGACTGTGTTAGTTTTATGAAAGCACAAATAAGCAAGTGAACTGTTATTCCACAACATGATTTGTTAATTGAAAGGCCACATTGAGTGTATACTACAAACTTGGGAATGATAAAGCAGCCAAGACCTGTATTAGTAAAGATGCAATCATACCAGCAGAAAGAGTTGATCTTGATAAAACTGGGGCAGATGGACAAAGTTTTTAAAAACGATTATTTACTGTACACTATGCATTAGAGATGTAGAGTATCCCAGCAATCAGAGAATGTCAAAAGAGAGGTGTGATATTCAAGCTTCTCTATCCATCTGTCTTCAGAACTGTTTTTCCTAGAGGATCAAAGACATTTTTGATGCAGAACAAGCTAAGGAGGAAATACAAAAGTTTATCGAACAAAAAGTGAGCCATCAAGCTCAAGCCTTATAGCTCATGGGGTGGAATGTTGACTTTGTAAAGGGTGTGTGTTCTAATCCCATTAAAGCCTCTCTTCTGGAATCAAAGTGTAACAGCCTGAGTCAGATGAGTTTTCCTGTCCCTTATGGACAGAGACATTCTGTAAAATGACTCTGGGCTCCCAACACCCAAAGTCCCACTACCCTGATACTGTCCCATCCCATGTCTGGGGAATTAAGATATAATATTGCAATATCCTGGGTGTTATTGGCTAGGCTTGTAAAGGCTGTTGTGATTAGCTATGAAACAGTGAACCTATCAAACAGAAGAGGTGGCTCTGCTTCTCATTCTTCTGGCAGTAAAGTTCATAGAGCGACTTTGCCAGTGAAACCTTTTCCATTGTTCCAAGGGAAAAATGATTGAGAGATAGAAAAAAGTACAGGAGTTGACTAGAAGAATCAGTAGTACCTTGGACTTGAAAAGAGTCAGGTGTTAGGAAATGGAAATGGACAGGAAAACCATCAACACTGAAATTACTAAATAAATGTGAGACTATAATGCATCAATCACATTTGTGAAATGTGTCATTGCAAGAAAAATTGGATGAGAAAGATTGGACTTTTGTTGACTTTGCTTTACAGTCCACCCACAAGTATAACATATACCGCACTTTGTGTTATTAATGTTTAGAAGGACACTAGGGGGAAAAAGTAACTAAGTAAAACAATTTGTGTTCTTAATAGTATTTATATAAAACATTTCATGATATAAGCTGCATGTTATATAGTAAAGCAGATTTGTGTAGTATGTAAGGCTGTACAGAAGTACATTCGTTGTCGCCTCACAGCAAGAGGTTCTCTGGTTCGATTCTCGGCTGGGGTGCCTTCTGTGTGGAGTTTGCATGTTCTCCCTGTGTTCGCGTGGGTTTCCTCCATGCATCTGGAGCATTTCTCCCCGGGCCTCCGCTGAAAACAGGCTCTGTGGAACCTAGTCGGACATTCCCGGTCAACAAATGTTAAATAAATAAAATAAAATAAAATAAATAAGTAGTTTAGGTTAAAATGCTGTAATTGTTGGCTGTTGGGGTGGGGATGGGGTGTAAAAGTGCACTGATTATATACTATGATTGTCGCAGAGCTTCTCTCACACAAGCCATCCACCTCTTTTCTGGGCGCCTTTGTTTCCTTTTACCTTCTTCCTGTATGCCCCAAATCTTCTTCACCAGATTGTCTTCTGCCCAAACCACTGTAGTCTGTTCTCTTTGATCTTTTCTGCAACTGGAGCTACTTTGGCTTCTGCTGTTATGTCCTCATTCCTTCATCTGTCCCACAGTGTGCATCCTACCACCATTCTCAGGGACCCCATTTCCATTACCTCCAGCTTTCTCATCTGCTCTGCCTTTACTGTCCAGGTTTCCGTACCATACAGTAGTACTGGTCGCACCACTGTTTTGTACACCTTACTTTTCAGCTTTGGTATTCTTCTGTCATATGTTACATCTGACACTGTATGCCAGTTGGTTGCAGCCCCTCTGATTCTAGCTTTGACCTCTTTATTCAGACTTCCCTTCTCATCAACCACCCTATTAACCTGTTCCACTGTCTACCCTTCTACCTCAATTCTCAGCTTCTTCTGATTTCCTCAATTTGCTGCCATTACCACTGGTTTATCTGCACTTAGTTTCATTCCATATGCGTTCAGTTCCCTTACCCTTTGCTGAAGTTCTTGCTCAGAGTCAGCCTGTAATGCTACATTGTCGTCTGCATGCAGCAACTTTGTTGATCTGTCTTCTCCAACTTGTTTGCTAATGTAGTCCATCACCAGTATGAACAGCATTGGCTCAGAGCTGAACCCTGGTGCCACCCATTCCCACTGGGAACCCCTCTGTAAGACTGGACACACTACGTACTTGAGTCATTGGGTCATTGTACATAGCCTGCATTAATTCTACCAATGTTTCTTGGACCTTGAACCACTGAAGTACTGCCCCAATCAGCTTTCTTGGGAACTTGTCATATGCCTTCTCCAAGTCTATGAATGCCCATTTGGATTTTTTCCTCATCTGTAGCTTCTTCTCATCTATCTGTCTCCCTGCAAACATCGGGTCACTCGTGGCGTATCCTGATCTGAACCTGAACTGCTCATCTCCCATCTTACTTTCTACTACTCTGCTTATCTGTTTATTTATTACCCTGTCCAGAACTTTCCTGCAGTATGACAGGAGTTTGATATCTCTGTACTGCCTACAGTTGTGGCTGTCCCCTTTGCTCTTGTATTCTGACATGAGTATGCTTATGCTCCAGTCATCTGGGAAACGCCTTTCACTCTACACTGCTATGAGTACCCTCAGTAGCCATTTCTCCCCTATCTCACCCAACATCTTTATCATATCTGCTGTTGCCTTATCTTTCAATAATTTAAAACTTTATTTTTTTATTGAACTGCTTGCCCTTATACTTTTAAATGGTGCATTTTCCTATGCAAACACTGCTCAGAACTTTCAAGATTAATTGCTTGCAAATGCTCATTTTCATGGAAACAAGAGGAACAAACATTCTAGATCTGGTCCTCACTAACATGTCAAACAGGTGGACTGTTGCAACTGTTGGACCCTCATTAGTTAAAATTGACCACAGATCAGTCACCTTTGAGCTGACACTAACACTAGAACTCACAAAGGGTCAAATCAGACTAAAAAATCTTCACCAAGGCAAACTGTACCCTCCTAGGTTAAGGTATAAATGTATTCCAAGCCCCACCCCAAGCTGAAAGGGGTGACATTACAGAAGCTTACACTAAAGCCCTGTACAATCACTTGCATAAGTGTATAAACTTGGCTGTACCAGATAGAATCAAAGCCAGAGGCCCAAGTAAAATCAAGCTGCCATGGTAGTCTTCAGCATAAACAAACTCTACAATAAAACACAAAAAGTTGCTGTCCAAAAATCAGAGAGAAGGACCCAACAATGGAAAAGCACTCCTCCTCAGCCTTAACAGGCAAATAAGATAACTTATCAAATCCTCCAAGAGCTCTTTTGAGAGAAATCTAGCAAGTACTGCCAAGGATAACCATAAGGTCTTTTACAGCTATGTACGTAACGTAAAGAGTAGGACCCAAGCATGTGCAGAAATGGTGGTCACACACACACTGACCCCACAGAGATAACGAACCTGCTAGTGGATAGGTTTGGCAAAAAATGTACTCCCTTATCTCCTCCTAACTTACAATAACCCCCCCCACACACACACACACACACACACACACACATACACCTACACCTTACATATCTGAAGAACAGGTCCTCAAAGCCCAGTCCAAGGTAAATAACACAGCCTCTATGGAACCAGATGACATCCCAGGCTGTCTTTTGAACAGGCTAAAACATGAACTAGCATTGCCACTAAGCATCCTTTTCAATCATAGCCTAACCATAGGCTTTGTTCCTGCAGAATGGAGAACAGCTAGAGTTATTCCTCTCCACAATGGTGGCCTAGTAACAGACCCAGGGATTTACAGATCCATAAGCCTGACCAGTCTCATCTGTAAGGTCATGGAGTGCATCATTATGGACCTCATAAATAAAGACGTAGGTGACCTCCAAACCCTGGATCCTACCCCATTCGGCTTTGTGAAGGGCACATCCTAACTGTTAAGTCTGGTGGATTTCTTTGAAAATGTGACCAAGGCCATTGATGAGGGTAGATTTGTGCACACAGCATACCTCAACTTGACAAAGGATTTCAACACAATTCCCCATTCAGGCATTACCAATAAACTTAGCAAACTGAATGTAACCCCCCTCGTAAGATGCATTGCCAACTGGCTCACAAACCAGACATGCGCTATCAAAGTGAGTGACTCCACATCAACCAGCAGATCTGTTCCCAGTGGGGTGCCACAGGGGTCAGTGCTGGGCCCCCTACTGTTTGGTATATACTTCTCAGAAGTTCAGATCAAAACTAAAAGGTTTTGACTGACCAAGTTTGCAGACGACTGCAAACTAGGTGCAGTCATTGAATCCCCAAATTATGTCATTATACTCCAGGATGGGGTTACACAGACCAATGACTGGTGTATTAGTCACAGTCTCAAACTGAATGCAGAGAAATGCATCATCATTCCCTTTTGCACAAACAGTGTCCTTTCACACTATTAAATCAATAACAATACCCTAAGTACCCATGAAGTAGTAAGGGCCCTGGGATCACAGGTCGACAGCAACCTGACTTCAACCACCATGTGTCTGTCATTGTAAAGAAAGTTTTCCATGTAGTTCACTTGATTAGTAAAGACATCACCTTGAGAGCAAAAGAAGTTATAACCACCCTATACTCTGCACTTATCCAGCCCATAAATGAGTATAACACCCCATTCAGTATGTACCGTAGTAAGCACCTACAGAAATTAGAGAGCCCTCAGAGGTTTCCAACAAAGAAGATCAAGGGCCTCCAGCATGTGCCTTACACAGACTGACTAAAATCCCTGTCACTGTACTCAATATTATATAGACTTCTTAGGGGAGACTTATGCTTGGCCTACAAAGCAACCAAAGACCCAAACCTAATGAACTTATTGCATATATACAAGTTAAGTGGGTCTAGGGCTACCTGTTCCAGGGACTGAAATATGGCCTGCACCTTAAATAGGACATGCTGGAGGGACAGATTTATCACCCAACAACTGCCACGTCTCTTTGGAACAGGCTACCAATTCATGTGAAACAGAGCACCTCAGTGATACTGTTCAAGAGGAACCTAGATGAGTGGATGGGGCACCGTAAATTCTTACTGGGGATAGCACCCACAACCCTCCTGGACATGGGTAATCATCGCTAAATGTAATCTTGGATATTGACTAGTACGTGTACGGTATTACTTTGGGTTGAAATGGCTAGGCTTAAAATGGCTTCCTGCTTGATAGCCTAGTAATCTCGTATGATCCTATAAGTATTGCAGAATAAGGGGGATTTCACAGAACAAGAAGCAGCACAATTTTAGAATGCTAAACGAAAAGTAAGGGAGCATCTGGATAACATACATGAGTTTAGAAAGATTCTTGTTGAGCAACTGTTTTTGATAACTCCAAATCACAAAAACTTTTAGCACAATGACTTAGGCAACAGAAAGTAGAAAGGGTTGATGACAAACCTAGGCAGCCTGTAACAAGAAAAATAACCAGAGATCCTGAAAAGGTATTCGAGATATTTTGGAAATTTTATGAACATTTGTATAAAGCAGAGAAATGTAGAAATCGAGAAAGCACAACTGGAAATATTTATGGAATGCCAAGGTTAGAGGTAGATAAGGCTCAACAATGAACAGTTATGATAGGAGGAGATAAGATAAGGTGATATATAATCAAGTGCTTTATATAAGCATGTTTTGACTCATACAAATGCGAAATTTCACTTTCAGATTATTGATGTTATCAGGGGGGATTACAATGACAAATCTGGTTGGCACAATTTGTTAAACCATAAAGAAAAAGCATGGATCATTAGACTTGGTGGGTTGTTTCTTCCAGGTCTAAATGAACACTTATAAGTTTTTGTATGAATGTTACAACAGAAATTTGTGGTTTAATATACTGGATGTCTGTTTATGAATACATACTTATATATATAACTTTGGGTATATATTACCCAAATTTGAAATTACAGACTGTATCTTTACGTTGATCCTCACCAATTTGTATAATTAATTAGCTTAAGGCTATATATAGTCAGTGGATATAATGTTTTATTATCACTGAAGAAGGCTATATGCCGAAACCGGTATGATTTTGGATTCACACTTTTCACTATTAAAGAATTAAATTGTGTTCCATGGTGCTGGCTGCTGTTTTTGGATATATAATCAACAACAGGAAAGTGTCCAGGAACAAATGGTATTCTTGTGGAAGTTAGGAGTGAAAAAAAGTAATAAAGATCCGGAAGATTTTGTTTAACAGTGTTTAAAAGGAGGGGAAGCACCAACATCTTGGAAGAAAGTTGTGGTGGTAGTAATACCTAAAGACTGTAAATATCCATTACACCCAGCACCATATAGACCCATTTCAATATGAAACCTTGATCACAAAGGGTTTATGTCTAAACTAGCTAAAAGAATGGCAGAAATGTTGCCAAAATTGATAGATATAGATCATTGTGGTTTTATGAAGGGGAGGTAAACATTTGACAGCATTAACAGAACAACGATGATTCAAAGGGAAGCAGAATGCAAGAAAATACCATTGTTGTTGGTGAGTCTTAATGCCGAGAAAGCATTAGATAGAGTAAGCAAGGATTTTATGATTATGGCAATGGGAGCATTTGCATTCCCTTCTGCATAACAAGGTAAATTAGAAGGATATATGAGGGCTCAGAGGCAAGAATTAAAATGAGACTGTTCTTCTCTGATAAATTGTGTCTGAAGAGGAGGAACCAGGCAGGGGTGTCCTCTTTCCCTTTTGTTATTTTCTTTATACTTAGAGCCATTGGCAAAGAAAGTAAGGGACTCAGAAATTCAAGAATATAATTAGTATGATAATCAAGAAAAGTTGGCTTTACTTGTAGACAATATTAGTTTGTACCTAATTAACCAGAAAAGGACATTTCAGTGTTCTGGAGCATTTTGTGACAGTTTCAAATCTGAGAAACTTGATGCTCTTGTTTATGGTTATGGATAGTAATATACAAGCAGTGAAAATGTTTTAATCCCGTTAGTTTTCTATACAGGTTAGGCAAGTTTTTGTCAGACAGAGGATAAGTTGTGGACAATAATTAAAGAGATGAAGGAATTTACCTAGGAGGGAAGAAGGCAAGGATTAAGTGGGATAAGCTGATCCTTCTAACAGAACAAGGTAGTTTAGAATTGCCTGACGTGAAGGGGTATTTTACAGCTACACAGTTCAGACTTGTTTATATAATACAAGCAGAAAAGTATAATTCAGAGTGGAAAGGGATAATTATGAAGCAGGAGAATATTTCAAGAAATAAAAGGATAGTGGGGTTTTAGATGCAGAGCTTTACAGAGAATAACAGCAGCCTTACAGAATATTCTATTCAAATTCAGCCAACACAAAACTAGAGAAAGGAGATTTTGCCAGTACGGCTAACTTGCAAGTAGGTGTATAGAGAATGGGTAAGAAGGGTCTGGATTTTACTGGAGAAAACTGGCAAAGAAACCAAGGTATTGGGAGCCAATAACTACAGATAGAAAGGTAATAGAATGGGATGAGGCCAAGAAGATGTTTGGACTGTGGGCTACATACTGCCTTACCTACCAGGGATTTATATCAGAGTATGGGCAAAGAGAAAGAGAGAGGGGAATCCTAAGTGAAAAACCTGCTATGGTAGGGTTTTTAGTTGAATGCAGAACAGAAGCTGCTAAAAAGTGGGATAATTAGTAGGGCATCTAAGATATTGCATAATTATTAGAATAAATCAGAGGAGGTTAGAAAAGATTGGGAAGAGGGATTAGATGAGTAATTTACAAGGGAACAATGGGGGACAAATGTACAGCTTCCAAGTATGCAACAAAGTCTAGAATGTTTAGAATTCTTTGCTTGGAAATGTTTACATAGGTATTATTATACCCTCCACCAACTCGATAATTTTTCCTCAAGTAGATGGCAAATGATGGAGGTGTGATGGGGAAGAAAGAGGCAACTGGGGAACATATGTTTTGGGAGTGTATGTAGTTTGCAGACTTGAAGAATTCCCTACAGAGTACTATGTGAGAAATATTGAGCGAGCAAATGGGTGTAACTAAGGAACGAGTCCTATGAGCTAGGATACAGGATCTGAATTGCCTAGACATAGTAAGGCCTTGTTAAGTTTAATTCTGGTGGCAGCCAAACAAGCAATTATTAGAAAATGGAAATCGGAGTCTAAACCAACTTCCCAAGTATTGCATGCTGTAACAGAGATAAAATAACTGAAGGTGAGATCTTTTGAAAAGCAAAGGAGCAACTTACTTCGAAATAAATAGAAAGCGTTGCAACAATACATGCAAAATAATGTTCAGGAGGAGGAGTGAGGTTTAAAGAAAAGCAAGAACTGATCAATTTATGTATTGTTGGACTGATGATAGTTATAAAAAAGAACGCGATGGATATATATGTAACTGAAATGTTAATATAGTTTGTTTTTCTTTTGTATTTTAATGTATGTTTGCCTATATCTTAAGTGATAATTTAATAAAGGTGTTAAAGTATTTTTTCCTTTATTGGGTCTATAGAAGCTGTTTAGATTTGTTGATACACCTTTCTGCATAAAGTTTAGATTTCATTTTTTTGTCATGATAGCTGTATAGTATCTGTTGGCTCTTCAGATTTAATAGATTCATGAATGAACACACAACAAGGTTGCCAGCTACATTACTTTTATTCTTTTGGGAGGCTTAATACTATACATTTGGATTTTGCAGGATTCAGTAGTAGCTCAGAATTTTAATATTCTTTCCAGGTTGTAAATACTTGTACCATGACTGAGCTATTACAGAATCCTCAGCACCACAAGCAAGGTCGAATGTTGGACATAGTAAATAATAATAATGCAGTTCGATACAGGGAGGCTACACATTACGAATATAGATGCTGAAGAATAGAAATCCCAGTACTGATTTTTGCTGATTTCCTGAGGTAGTTGTGAAGGGTTGGTTTAAAGTGTCATTCTATCTGACATAATGTCTTCCTTCACTCTTAGCTTTAAAACCACTACTGTGTGTAAGAAGTATGGTCCATGTGCAGCAGTTTTATAAAAAGCAGTGTGTGGCAGATAGTGTCAAAAGCTTCAGAAAAAATCTGGGAGTACAGACACAGCCACTCTGTAATTTGCTCAATTTGTAATGATGGTAGGTACTTTGTTAGTAATAATATTCTAAATGATTCTTCTTTTGTCACATTGTTGGTATCATAACCAAGTAATGAAGTAATATTCTGCTGATGCACAGAATGTCATGCTTGCCTTTCTAGAACAGTTTAAAAGAGTCAAATAAGTTGTTTATATTTTGAATATATTCTCTTAGCTTCTGTATTTATATCTTTGTGACTAATGTCTAAACAAGTTCTTTTCTCACAGGCTGTAATGGTGTGATATAGCTGATTTTAATGCTTTTGACATCTGATGTTCTGCTTAATGTTTAATTGTTTTCACTTTTGATGGGTACAGCTAGAAATAGGCTGAGTTATTAAGCCAAGCTGAAAATAACACCACCTAAGGGTAGAGATTTGTTGATTCTAAATGAAACTACTTTTTCCAGGTAACCACATATAGTGCCCACAGTCAAAGATATGTATGGATATTGCTTTTCTGTACATTTGTGCCGCAGAAATCTTGTGACCTCATAATAGGACTCATAAGCAGATGATCACTGGATATACCTGCCTGAGTCCCAGATGCTTTAATGTTGTGGACTTTTGAGCATAGTGTTCATTCAGGCAGTTGTGTTTTTATCATTGTTAGCATCAGTACGGGAAGGCATGTTCAGGAAGCATAAGAAACTATGCAGGCTTATATTAGTACCAGAGATTGGGGGGGGGGGGGGGGGGGGGTAAGAATTAGTCTCCTATAAATATATGTGTGTGTGTGTGTGTGTGTGTATGTATGTCATTATGAAAAATACAACTGTTAATTGCATAATGTAATGAGAATGAAGCTCAGAATACTGTAGATTGCATTGTGAATGCGACCCTGTAGAGTATACGATTTTTTTTTACTGTGTTTGCCTTTGTGTACTGTATGTATGTTGTGTGTATTTATTACATCATTTGGACCTTTTCTACCTGGGTCTCCACTGAAAAGGGGATTTATTGCCCAGTTAGACTTTCCAAACAATTAAATGCAATAAATAAATATGATTAGCTTAGCTAAGAATTCTGCTTTAAACCAATGTATGTTATTCTCAGTGCCTAATGACTTTTTCCAGTAGAATATAAATGCAAGTGGTGTCTTACCAACACCAGGAATGATACTACTTTCAGTAACCTTCCATGTAGGTATTACTAAAGGATGAGTAGAGTATAGGGAACAATTTCTGTTTTAGGATGGAGTCTGGCTGTCTTATCTTCATTGTGGAAGAAATTGGCTTATCAGGAAAAGGCAAATGATCCATTGGTATGGGATGGGGAGTCATCTGGATAAAAAAAAAAAAGTTTCAGTCTTCAGCAAAGCATTAATTCAGAGCTAAGGTTTAGTTCATTCTGCATTCTAGCAGACCCAAATGTCAGGTTATCCCATAATAAAAATTCAGTCTCTATTATAAATGTGTGGAATTCTTTAGCAGAATTACTGAAACAGCTTATTTGCTGTTGACCACAGTATTAAAGAGTTTCATAGGTTCATACTAGGCTATCTGCCCTAGGGCATTTATAAGCCTAGCCAGAATGTGTTTGGCTTTCGCCACCCATTTTAAATTTATTTTGCTATGCCCTTTTTCGAGGTTAGTATACTGTGCCTCTGTCTAACAGTGACACAGAAGTGATACCAAAAACCTACGATCTCCCATCCACTCATCAAGATTCCTCTTGAAGAGAGTCAATGAGGGACTCTGCCTAACCTGGACTGGGATTTTATTCCAGAGTGAAGGGAGCCTCTGGGTTATGAATCTGTCCCTCCAGCATGTCCTATTTATTTCAGTGCTGAGGTTCAAGTCTCTCGTAGCTCGATGGGATTTGGATTTTCTGAGGTGCAGCATGTCCATTAATTCGGGTTGGACATGGCTTTATCGTCAGGCACAGATCGCCTCTGAACAGGCGGTATGCCACTGAGTAGAGCTGGAGTTTCTTTAACTGGGCAGCATATGGCATCTGTTTGAGCCCTTTGATCTTCTTGGTGAGGTACTTTTGGGGTCTTTCCAGTTACTGCAGGTGTCTGGTAAGGTACATCCCAAAAGGGGCATTGTACTCAATTATGGGCCTGATGAGGATGAGTAAAGAGGCACGATGACCTCCCTGATCTAGATGTGAATCCCTTCATGATTAGGTGGGCTATATAAAATGTTTTTCTAACCACTTTGGCCACGTGGTTGTCAAATGAGAGATTGCTATCAACTTGGGTCCCCAGGTCCCTAATTACTTCTTCTGTACTTAATGGATTTCCACCTATGTGGTAATTTGTGGGCACTTTGTTTTGCCAAAGGGGATGACTATACACTTTTTGGCATTTAGCTTGAGGCCATGGCTCTGGCACCAGTTGTCTGTTTCTATGAGGCCCTTTTGGAGGATGCTTGTGTCGGCTGGAGAGTCGATTATGGTGCCCAGTTTGCAGTCATCTGCGAACTTGGTCAGCCACAGTCCTTCTGTGTTGGCCTGTACCTCCGAGAAATATATACCGAACAAGAGAGGTCCCAGGACTGAGCCTTGTGGGACACCACTTGTAACTGGTTTGGAGTCTGACATGGCTCCAGCAATTCTTACCATGTGTGTTCTGTCCTTGAGCCATTTTGCAATCCATCTAGTGACATAGGGGTTTATATTTAAGCTGGTGAGCTTATCTATAATGCCCGAGTGGGGTATTGTATCGAAGGCTTTTGCGAGGTCCAGGTAGGCTGTGTGGACCACCTTCCCCTCGTCAATGGCCTTGGTGACTGTTTCAAAGAAATCAACCAGGTTTAAGAGGCAGGATCTGCCTATAACAAAGCCGAACTGGGTAGGATCCAGTGTTTGTAGGTCCCCAATATCTTTATTTATGAGGTCCATGATGATCCTTTCCATAGCTTTGCAGACCAAGCTAGTCAGGCTTATGGGGCGATAGTTTCCAGGATCCGTTGAGGCACCACCTTTATGGAGAGGGACCACTGTTGCTGTACGCCACTCTTTGGGCACATATGCTGTAGTAAGGCTGAGATTGAACAGTAGTTTTATGTTTGGGTTTAGCTCTTCTTGGAGTTCATGTAGGCAGCCGGGACACCATCTGGTCCCATTGATGCTGTGTTTTTGCTTTGGAGAGGGCTCTTACCTGAGCATTTGAGATGTCAGGGGCAGCACTCTGCTGGGATAGATATTTGCCCTTTTGGTGGGGAGGGGAGAAGTTTGCTGAACCTGTCAGCTAGGATGTTGGCAATGTCTGTGGGTTCGTGTATTTTTGTCATTTTGGACTAATTCTGAGCATATCTGGGAATTACCACCCAGGTTCCTAACATAACTAAAGAAAGCCTTGTGATTATACTTAGTGTCCTGTGCAATTTTTCTCTCGGCTGGCCTTAGACAATTTTATGTGTGCCCATAGTTTTTTGCTAATACTGATCAGTGATGCCTTCCCTTTTTGGGATTTTGCTTTATCATTTAGTAGCTTCCTCCTTCTATTGTATAGTTTGTTTATGGCTGGGGTCCACCAGACAGGACGTCTGCCTTTGGAGGATTGGGTCTTGGTTTTATTTGGGATCGCATGATCCATGCATTCCTGAAGGTGTTCATAGAATGCGTCTATAAAGGATTCTGCGGTCTGGGCCGTATTTTCCACAGGCCCGCAAACCAGTAAATTTTAGCTCAGCTCTGCCTATTCATTTGCAGATATTCATCATTCTCATTGCTACACTAGCCTTTTGGATTATATGGTCTATTTCCTGACCAGGAAACAACTGGCTATTTTCACAAAGATTTGTCTCTTCCCACACCCTTCATTCTGATTGCTGATTGTACAGCCCAGAGGAGGAAATTAGAAGTCAGAGTGAAGAACTGAAGTATTTTCTTGTCACCACCAGTGAAAACAAGTTATGAGCCTTCAAACAAGCAGGGTTCATTTCTGGCAAATTAGTCCCTATAGGGGGGGAACCCTCCACACAAAAATATTGTCTTTTTAAATATGTTTGATGCTTTTTTATTTTCTGTAGAATAACAGCAATTGTATTAATATCAGAAGTTTCTTGCCAGAAAACAGAAGTTGTTACTGAATACTGTGGCTGTTTTTGTGAGATTTGAGGATTTAAAAATTGGAAAATGTTTTTTGTGAACTTCACTGTTTTGTTGCTTTTGTACACTTCATGACAACTTATCTTCATTATTTTACCGCTTGAAATATTTTGCTTGAATGTGTTATTTTTAAGCTTCTAGAATTGTATTTTGTATCTGGTGTGTAATTTTGCTTGAAGGTGTTATTTTTACGCTTCTAGAATTCTGTTTTATATTTGGTGTGTACGTATATTTCATGGTAACTTATATTTATTACTTTTTTTTTCTCTCAGTGCACTTTCTGTGAAAGGTACTTATGATTGTAACAGGGATTTGGTGTACTGCTTGTGCTTTTTCTTTTGAATTTTGAGGGGACTTTGTAGGAAAGTGTAAATGTGTGCTGCTTGTGAACATTTGCCTGATAACTTACCTTGCAACTGACCCAGCAGCAGTCAGGCTTCTTCCTCAGCTACAGCATGGATTCTTATCCTGCTGTTTCTTCTCCCAGCTCTACCTAAAAAGAAAAAACATGATAGCAGCACCTACCTATACCACAAGCTCAAACAGTGAATGGTGGGTGACTCTGCAATAGACATTTGTTGTTCCTCAGACTACTCGCTGTTTTTTTTTTCTGGATTCCTCTGTTGTAGCCCCGTTTAGCCAGCATGGACTAAGGTTAGCCATTTTCACTGTGGCTGTTCCAATGTGCAATCTGAGCATAGGAGAACCATCTTCTTTGGCTCTGGGTGTTTCTTCAAGAGCTTTTTCTCAGAGGAGCCATGGAAGCAGACATGTTGCCTAGGATAAAGTGCCATCTCTTAGTTGGTGTCGTCCTAGGAATGTCCCCAGGAAAAAGGAACAAAGAGTTAGACTTTTCTCATCCAAAGTCATTTTGTCTGTTCATAAATATGATTTTCTTACCTTAGCCATGGGTTTATTGCAGGCTATCTGTCCTGAAGATCAGAAATTGATGCCAGAAGACTAACTAGGGCAATACATTCCTGAGGAAAATATGTCAGAGGATTCTGGCATAGACAGTCATTTATTTCTTTGGTTGAGTCTCAAGCCTATGACTCTGATTCAGAGGAAAGTTTGTCCTCCCCAACTCCATTAGATGAGTTGATGAGTTTTCATTTTCTAAGACTAGTTTCAGGATGAATTATGTATTTTTGTAGAAAGAGGTGGATGATCCCCCTAAATTGAGGAGATGATATGATATGCTGCAAATGGATTTACTGTATGCTGCACCCATTCCTTCTGTCAGCCTTGGAGGATGTGTTAAATGCTGCGTGTAGTAACTGTGACCCTCAGCCTTCAATCCCCAAAAAAAGGCAGAACAGTTAATACCAACCCTTATGTTGAGCATTAGAAGGCAAAGTGTTAGATTTTCTAAGATAATGTCCTTCTTTCAGGTTATTCTGTTAAATTTCGAGAGTTTATGGGATTGTTCTGCCACACTTCCTTCAGAAGGTATGTCCTGTTTGAATCCTACAGTTTCTGATCTGTCTCAGATGTCTAAACATGCTTTACAAGAGTGTTTGTGATTGTGCAGGTATGGTCTCTAGAGCCACTGCTACTGATTTGAGAAGATATGCTTGGTTATGTACTCAAAAGTTTTCTGATGAGAAAAAGTCTGAGATTTTAAACTTTATTTTAAACAAGGAGGTTTTGTTTGGCCCTGCTGCTACTCAGGTTGTGATACAGTCTGATGAGAGAGAGAGAGAGGTAATTGAAGGGGTTGCTAAGATTTTTCAAGCCCCAGCTTATAAGTCTTACAAACCTCTGTTTTTTAAAGACAAAATATTCAGTCTCTGCCATCTTCTAGCAAACAGGGAAAAAAATGTCAGGAGGGGAATGATAAAAAATCAATCATTCAGAATCACTATAGTAGAAGCCCTCCCCAGTCTCTACCTCTCCAAGTCTGTCCCGTTGACTATCTCTCTGTTTTTCCTTTTGACAACAGAGTGTTTCAGACTCTTTTGTACTAATATTGGTTCAGAAGGGTTGCAATTAACAGTGAATATATATACATCTTTCCAGGGGAATTCCTCCCTACCCTCTGAACCAGAGTTTTTTTCTTCATGTTCTTCAACATTTGCTTTTCCCTAAGTGTCATTCTGCTAGTGCCTTTAGACCAAAGGGAGGGAGGCTTCTACTCCAGAGTGTTGCTGGTTTCACAGAACAAGCTTTTCTAGAGACCACTTCTAGATTTTACATTTCTGAACTGGTTTGTGAAAGTATCACAATTAAAAATATTCGAAAATTCAGAATTCCTTTTCCGTGTTTCATGATAACATCAGACTTAAAAGATGTTCATAATCACATTCCCATAGCCACAGGCTCCAGATGTTTCCCAAATGTAGTGTCTGTGTGTTACATTGTCATTTCTTTGCAGTGTCCTTTGAGTTAGCTACAGCTCACAGAGTGTTTAATAAATGTCTAGCACAGGATAGTCCATTGCAGACTGCAAGGTATTTACATTTTTTCTTATTTAGATGATCTACCATTCTTTGCAGAGTCTTTTGCCAGATGTCAGAAGTCCTTAACATAGGTTTCTTCATTCCTTACCAATTTTGACTTCCAGATAAAAGTTCAGAAGTCATCTTTGACTCCATCACACAGGATTGTGCTTTTAGACTGCCTTCTAGATAAGTCTCTTCAAAGGCATTCCTAAGACAGGAAAATGTGAATTTGTATCTATAAACTTTCCTGATGTTCTTCAGTCAGTCTGAGACTTTTGACAGATATGTCAGGACTGTACCACTCATGGCTTTTACGGTTCTCTTGATTCCTTTTGCCAGAGTTATACCTGAGAAAAATTAAATGTAAAAAAAAAAAAAAAATCTGTTGACCCAACATTCTCATCCTAAGTGATTTTCAGATTCCTGTTTTGGCCTTTATCAATAAAGAACTGCATTGGTGGAGGCAATAAGATATATCAGTTTTTGCTTGGAGACCAGTTTCTGTGGGGATAAAGGTGCGAGACCTATGAAACAGTTCAAACAAACCAAACCACATAAATGTCAAACCAGATGCTAGATGCGATCCATGCTATAGAATCCTTTTATGACCTAAGGTTCCTGAGACTTTTATAGGTGATTGCAGACAATACCACAGTGATATGTTTACATAAACATACGGGGGGGGGGGTACAAGGACTTAGCCTTTGTCTTGGGAGTCAGCTCTACAGCATTATAAAATCCTCCAAACGTCTTGCATACCTTCAAAGCAAAATGTAGGTGGCAGACATGCTGAGCAGTATCAGGACAGACCTCATAAATGGAAATTGAATGAGGGGGGGTCTTCTAGGAATGTATCCAGCTGTGGGAACACTTTAGATCTGGTCACCTCCTTTCAAAACAGACAACTAAGTAGGTAAAGTACAAAGACTCCTTGCAGGCAGACCTGGAAAATGGATGCATTTTCATTCCCGTGGTCATGAATGTTCCTGTATGCATTTCCACCCTTTCCACTGATATCCAGGGTCTTTCTGAAGGACGGTCCGAAGAATTATTATGGTGCAGGCCAGGCAACATTGGTCCTCCTATCTTGTAGAATTGACCAGGGACAATTACCACAAACTCCTTCAAGGACTGGATTTACTTAACACAAGACAAGGGAGGTTTGCTACACCCAGTCTCAAACAACTTCAACTAACTGCCTGGATTATTCAATTCTAATACCTTTAGGTACATTTTTTCGTGAGGATGTGGAGCAGGTACTAAAGGGGGCAAGAAATCCTACTGCTAGGAAGTGTTAACCAGTGGAGAAGACTTTATAGTTGGTACCTCACCAGTAACCAGGGCTTCATCCAGGATTATTACCTCTGTTTCTCAAACATTTGTTTGAGTTACTGTCCAGTGGCCTGTTTACTCCTTTGGCAAGGGGTATTTCTCAGCCATTTCTGCATGTCTGCCTGTCAATCCTTTTCTTCATTTTAAATTTTGCTAATGCTGTTATACAAAGAGGTTTTTCTGTTGATATCTAAGTTTTCTGTTATTCAGGTGACATTTAATTGGGATCTTTACTTTCTGCAGTGAAAGTGATTTCTGTCTACGTTTAAACCAGCTCTTGTGGTTGTTCTTGGTTCTTTCTCAGTAAGCTAACAGGTTTATTGCTCTGACCTCAGCAAGATAGTATTCTTGCTGAAACGATTAGTGGTGGGTTCACCCTTTTGCTTTTCCGTACATGTAGGGTTAACGATAGAAGTAAATCCCCCATCTATGCCATTACTGTTTTCAGAGTGCACCTCGAATCTTGCCATTTATCTGCCTCATTTCTTTCAGAATTTGAATGACAGGAAGAATAGATTCTGTTGCTGCTCTTATGTGCATTAAGAAGACTTTGAGGCTTGGGTGTTCATTAAAGTACTTTATTGTATACAAATACATCAGGATGAATGGCAGGAGCATTAAACTTAAACGAACTATCTAACTGACTACATACTTGCATGCTCACATTCTGGCTGCTCACTCAAAGTGACACTCTTCCTTACACATGCTCAGTACTGATATGCATGTGCTGATTCTCTGGAAAGTGTCTTAAAGGTATATCACATACTCTGATCTACATCTTCCCTGTTTACTGAGCTGTCTCATATAAACAACATTTGAAAAGGCATGAAATTATACAGACACTAATAAAGAAAAACAACAGTCATGTGCAGGTTGCCATGTATCTGGAAGTAGGTTTCGAGATGTGACCTGATCTCATAACATAATAGTTAGGAGAGGGTTTAGCAACAGGGACGGTCACTGGGGAATGTTTTGCTTGAGGAGTTTCAGGGATTTTTCTGAGGAATGGGGATTGCTGATAGAATGTCCTCTGGAACAAGAACATTGGACAAGCCACTTTGAGAACTAGTCTTTGTCACAGGCAAGATGCTGTAAAACTGGTTTGGACACTGGTAACAAATGCTTCCGATTTCATCTGAATTCCATTCTTTGTGATTCCACAATGTACAATCTCTGCTCTTGATACAAACTTTTCACAAATCCGATGCGATCAAAACCTTTTGATGTCTGCATCCTCACTATCTCCCCTTTTTGAAAAGAACAGAGCAGTTTGCTGGTTTTATCGTAGTAAGACTTCTGGTACAAATGCTTTTGCAACAGTTGGGCTTTTACTGTTTTGTTGTTCTTGGCACATGGAAGCAATAAATTACTGCTGATTGGTACTATGGTTCTGGTTTGTCTCGACATAAGTCTCTGGGCAGGTGAACCAAAATGTTTATTATGAGGAATGTTTCTGAGATTTAACAAGTTGAGAAAAACATTGGTATTGTCATGTCTGGATTTCACTTAACAGCTGTTTTGCACTTTGAACTGCATGTTCAGCCAAGCCGTTTGACTGTGGGTATTCAGGACTGCTCTTAATTTTAACAAAGTCCCACTTTTCTGCAAATTGTCTGATCTGCTGACTTGTAAACTGAGGACCATTGTCAGAAATAACTCTGTGCAGACTACAACGGACAGAAAAATGTCGCTTCAACTTAGTAATGACAGTACTGGAAATTAGGTTGGGAAGTAGGTCAATCTCAAACCAATTTGAATAAGCATCTACTAACACCAAGTAGTGTTGACCATTCCACTCAAAGATATCTGTGGCTACTGTTGACCAAGGTAGTTCAGGAATCTGGCTTGACTGAAGTAGTTATTTTTGTTGATGTGGCTTTTTATTATTACATACTGAACAAGATGAACGTACTTTCTCAATATCTCTTGACATAGAAGGCCAAAATACTAGACCTCTCACCCTTCTTTTGGTAGAATCAGTTCCTGGGTGACCACGATGCAAGATGTTAATGTACTCTTGTTGCAAGGATTTTGAACAATCACTTTAGGAACTTTCATGATGATATCGTTGTCTGACAAAATGTCATCTCTGTATGGAAAATATGGTTGCACTTCTACTGGTAAACAAGATTGCTTTGAAGGCCATCCTCGAGTGATAGAGGTTTAGCTTCTGGAGAATTGGATCTGAAGCTGTGTGAGTTCTGAGCTCATCAAGACGTGTGGAAGAAAAACTTCTCACTTCCATGACCTCAGATCAAGTCGCTCATTGTTATGCTGTTCTTTGGTCTTTCTGGGCGATCTGGATAAAGTATCAGCAAGATAAAGAAGTTTGCCTTTGGTGTAGACAAGATTGAAATTGTACTTTTGCAATTTGTGCATCATATGTTGCAATGTAGCTGGAGCTCTATGCATAGGCTTTCTCAAAATAGGAACTAGAGGTTGGTGGTAATTTGTGATTTGGATAGGTCGACCATAAATGTAATCATAGAACTTTGAACATGGAAACACAATTGTTAAAAGCTCTTTCTCAATCCATATTACACATCTGTCTGGGTAAGATTTCTCGAAGCATAGGCTACTAGTCTACCCTCTTGAAGAATGACTGCACCTAGACCAAACTTAGAAGCATCACAGGAAAGAGTAACTGGTTTGTGAACATCATAGTAGCTGAGAGTTGGTGGGTTGGCAATTTTCTATTTCAGGACATCAAATACTCTTTGGTGCTGTTCTGACCATGCCCAAATTGTATTTTGAGTGTCAGCTGTGCTAAGAGAGCTGAAAGTTCACTCAAATGTGGATTGAACTTGCCTAGATAATTGACCATGCCAAGAAGACATTGTAGGGCTTGTACATAGTTGGAGCTGGCATCTCTAGAACTGCTGTTTGTTTGGAAGGATCTGTTTGCAAGCCTGAACTGGTAAACAAGTGACCAACATAAGTAACTTCTCGTAGCCTAAATTTGCACTTCTGAGGATTCAGCTTAAGATTCACTTTGCATGCTTTCTTGAGGCTTCTGTCATGTTTGACTTCACCATTGCCTTCTACTAGACTATCATCTACTATAATAGCAGAGGGATAGCCAGAAAAAAATGTCCTCCGTTGCACCCTGAAAGACTTCACTGGCAGAATTTATTTTAAATGGCATTCTCAGAGATCTGTATTTTTCAAATGGTGTACCGAATGTGGTTAGCAATGAAGATTTTTCAGCCAAGCAAAATTTGCCAAAATGAACTATTTGCATCTACGACAGAAAAAAACGGCATTTGCCATGAGGGAAGCAACCTCTTCAACTCTGCACATTGGATGATGAGGCCTTTTTAATGCTTTGCTCAGAGCTCTTGGATTAATACAAATTCTGATATCATCTGAGCTTTTCTTATGAGCTACTACCATGGAATATACCCATTCAGTAGGTTCTTCTACGGGACAGATTACCCCTAGCTGCACCATTCTGTCTAGCTCGGCTTTGACTCTGCTGTCCATAACTACTGGAACTTTCCATGATGGTCTGACAACTGGGCTGACCTCTGAGTCTAACTTCATGGAGTACACAACTGGTGGTTTGCCTAGTTTGTCTGCAAAAATATCAGCATACTCAGAAGAAATAGTTTGGGAGAAATTTGAACTGTTGTTATGCAGGTGCAATTCTTTATTGAGTGAAAACAGTCCCAATTTCAAACTGTCTCTGAGGCCTAATAATGACTGCACATGTCTCTTGACTACAATAAATTACAAGTCATAGCTGTTCCCAGCAGAGTAACATGAAAGCATTACTAAGCCCTCGGTTTGAATCTCTTCACCACCATAAGCAACAAGCTTTGCATACTTTGTCAAATCAAGTTGTTCTGCAGCTTTTAGTCTAGCAAATGTTTCTACTGACATAACATTGCACTTTCAGCCAGTATCTACTTTGAGCTCTACAGGACTCCCATTAATCCAAACAGTACAAAATATTTCATTCTTTGTCCACAAGTCTAATGCATTGACTGTTTCACCAAGCACAGACACACCATCAACATAAAAAGTAGGGTTGCCGTTTTCTAATTGATCACCTTGCCTCTTGGAATGCCCTTTTTTAATAAAAGAATGTGCCTTATTTGATTTACAAAACCTTTTGAAATTCCATTTATTGCAAGAATGAAACTGCTGACCAAAAGTTAAGCACTTTTCTCTTCTGGGTTTGTGATTTCCACCACAATTACAGCAGGTGACTTTGAAGCTGGGTGGGGACACATGTTTTGACTTTGCTGATTTACCTTTATGCTTCACTGAGCATGTTCTGGAATTTTCTGGAAAGACTTGGGGGTTTCCCAGGGACTGCTACAGGACCTGCAGTAGCTGCCATGTGCTTGGGCCCGTTTCTTTTAACCACGTGCTGCATGCTATTAACATGAGCTTTGTCACTGTGCCTTCCGCAGCTGTTCTCATTTGTAAGCATACTTGTGTGCCTTTCTGTAAGCTCATATGTTTGACAAATCTCAATGTCTTTATTCAACATTAAATCACTGTCTTGAAGCAAAATCTTTCTCACTGTGTCATTATTATTACCACACACAAGCCTGTCTTTTATCAGCTCATCTCTCATATCACCAAATATGCACCTGTTAGCCTTATTTCTCAAGTCAGTTATATATGCTTCAAAAGTTTCACCAGGCTTTTGATCCCTTGTTTAAAATAAGTGCCTTTCCATTACAATATTAGTTTGGGGGTTAAACATTTCTCTAAATTTATGTTTTAAGCACTCTGGGTCTTCCCTTGTTTCAGCCGGTACCACTGTATGGCAGTTTCCCCCCCCTGCAAACACAGCAGGTGCATACACAAATTAACGCTCTTTTTCAGTGGCCTCTGAACCACTAAATTAAGCAGAATAAATGCCTTTGTACATGTGTTTTTGTAAGAAAAAGCAGCCTGTATGAAAATGTATTCCTGCTCAAACACTCTCCAATTTTCTGCAATATTGTTATCAAACATAAGCGGTGCTGGTCTGCGAAATCCTTCTGCTCTGCCCACAGGTTATAGTAAAATACAATGCAAAATGGCCCTTGTAATTACAAACAGTCACACACACCAGGGATTTGTAATAATATTTAAATGTACAACAACCTCCTCGAAATACTGTACTCTGCAAATTATGCTTTGAAACAGCTATACTTTACAAAATATTCTTTGAAATGACTGTACTTTGTCAAATAACTGCACTGTAATACTGCACAAACTTGCAAACACTGTGCACACTTCAGATATTTTGAGTAGCTTTAGTTAATATGAAAAGCTAGCACACAGTGAAAACAGTCATTTTCCCTTTTTTGTATATTTTATGCAATTCAAATATTGTTTCAAACATTTTCATAATTATTTTGAATACTTTTATTACTCTGTTGCAGTTTCAGACATTTTATTTAATAAGAAATTAATTTTGAGCATTCTGAGTGCTTTGTTTTATATTTATAGCAAAATAAATCATTTAAGAAAGTTTTAATAACTGAAATTTGTTTCTGACCTGTTTTGTGAGTCGTTTGAGTAGTAGGGATGATCCACTCTTGTACGTATATTCCTCTAACTTTAACTGGTTGTCTCTTGGCTGTAACTCTGGATCCCATTCTGACACCCTTTCACTCTTCTTATGTGCATTAAGAAGATGTTAAGGCTTGAGTGTTCATTTAAGTAGGTTATTGTATAGAAATACATTAGGATGAATGTCAGGAACATTAAACTTAAACGAGCTATCTAACTGACTGACTACAAACTTGCATGCTCACACTCTGGCTGCTCACTCAAAATGGCACTCTTGCTTGCACGTGCTCAGTACTTATATGCATGTGCTGACACACTGGAAAGCTTCACACACACTGATCTATGGATTCTGTATAGTTTAATCATGCTTTTGCAACTTGTATATTATCCTGTCAGTAATAAGTCCTTTATGAAAGCTGTCTAAATGTTCTTCGTGTTTCACTGTTGCAGTCATCATACTTGTATTATCTGCCTGCAGGTAGCCCTCAGTCAGCCCGAATACCAGAGTCTTGGGATTTCTGCGTTTGATGCTGTCGCCTCTTACATGAAGTCAGGTCTTCAGGGTTATAAAACATGCAGCCGAAGCCATTACATCAGTCTGTCTTGCCGTGAAGGAGCCTGAAGCAGAAGCAGTTCGCAAGTGCCGGTTGGGCACTACCTGAAATTTTCGTTTTTTGAGTTTCAGACCTGAAGTCTTCTAAAGCTAAGTACCCCGTTGGGGATCCTTTTTTCTTGCTCTAACCGATGTCAGAAAAAGTTAACAATTGTCTTGCCTGTGAAAAGCCAAATACCTCACAGAGATTTTCATTCTTACTGCGTCACCTGTTTAGGCCTAGACCACAATGTCCCTCGCTGTCGGTTTTGTGCCTTGTTTAACGCCCAAACTATTCATCGTCGGGCTATCTTTGTCGCTAAATTATTTCACTCTCGTTCACCGTATTCTAAAATGGCTTTGATAAGCCATCCAACTACCGATCTTCTGAAAAAAAATAAAGATAAAGACAGAGACAGACCGCATAGGTCCAAAACTGCCAATGACACTTCCATTAAGCTAGTCGCCAGTCCGCCAACTCAGTGAGGTGCCTTTGCAGCCTCTGATGCCCACTTCTACAGATTCGCAGGCCTCTGCTGAGACCCATTCGGAGTCCGGTATGCCGCGAGATGCTTCTTCGACTATGGAACCTGCGGATGTCTCTACCTTGGATGGGTCCGGAGCTGCTGTGCAGGCACTGGCTTCTGAGGGTGTATTCTGACCTACCGATGTTCATATTAAACCGACAACTTCGTTTTCAGCTAAAACTACCAAGTTTCTCAGGCCCAGAGTTCGCACTACGCTTAGAAAACCGACGACCAAAGTGCATGCTGAAGCTCCCATGCCACAAAAACAAATGCTTAGAATGGCTGAAGACCTTAATACTTTAATTAGGAGAAGCCAGCCTTCCCCTGCTAAAAGACAAAGAATTGAGTTTCCTTCTGATTCTACAGACCAGGTGTCCGATGACTCTGACCCTTCTGATTACCAGGACATACCCTTATCAACCTGTGAGGATTCAGATGCAGAGGACTCCATTCCCTCTGCCTCCCCTCCAGAGGATTTTTCTTTTGGTGAAACCTTGCGTACTTTAAGAGAGCATTTCCGCTGGGAATGCCAGGACTATCCTCGGTCCAAAAAGATACTCAGAGAATTTTTAGAGTTGCCTCAGCACAGGCCTCTAGCTATACCCCCTGTCCTGGATATTGTAGATGATGTCTTCATGGAATCCAGTCTTACTCCAGACACTTTACCACCAGCCCCTAGAAAACCTGACAGGTACTACAGAGTACCTGCTTCTCACAAATTTCTCTTTAAGAATCCTACTGCGGATCTAGAGACCATTTCCCAGGACCTAAAGGCATTAAGGCTGCTACAGCCAAAAACCCTACCCCTTCAGACAGGGATTCCAGAGCTTTAGACAGATGGAGTAAGAAGGTATATACCTTTGCAACTCTTGCCATCAGAGCATTGAATTGCCATTTTCACATGTTGAAGTACCAACAGCATATTATGGAACTAATTAAACAAAAAATGCTGTTACTTCCAGATTGTGCAGAAAGTAAAGATTTACAAGAGTTGATGCATTCTGCAAACCAAGTTAGTAAACGTACTTTGCAGTGTGGTTTTGATGCTCTAGAAGCATCTTGTAGGGCTGCAATCACTGGGTCTGTACTAAGAAGGCATGCTTGGCTGAAGGAACAAATCTTGCCAGATCATGTCAAAGCAAAATTAGTAGATGCTCCTTTAAATCAGGATTGTTTGTTTGGAACCAAAGCAGATGAATTTCTTTAAAAAATGGAGGGAAAAGCTAAATCTATGCAAACTGTCAAAGAATTTTTACAGGTGCAGCCACCTAGATTTCAGTAGGCATTGGCCTACTAAAAACTGGTCCTTTCCAGCCCCTTCCAGGCCTTCACAGTCCAAACCCAGGGTAACCAGACCACCAAGACTATAGTCTCAGGGTATGCAGAGATCTAAACAATGGAGTGCTCCCACCTCAAAAAAACAGGAAGTGGTAAGCCACCTCCTTATGGAAAAAGTTCACAATGACTTTTCAATTATCCTTCCCAGCCATGCCCAATTACTTGCACCCCTAGGAGGAAAACTTGCCCTTCATACAAAAAAAAACTGTATGTCCATTACTCAGGGCCGATGGGTTCTAAACATTGTATCCTAGGGAATAGAGATTTTACTTCCATTCACTGCCAACCCCAAGTGGGTTTCCAGACCTTTCTCCAAATCAGTGGGCAGAGACTCAAAAGCAAGTACTTTCCCTTCTCAATATCAGGACTGTTCATCCTATTCCAGTAGAACAAAGGGGACAGGGTTTCTACTCCAGACTGTTCCTGGTGCCCAGAAAAGAGGGCTATTGGCTGCCCTATCCTGGATCTATCAATTCTCAACACATTTCTGGTGGTCCCAAAATTCAAAATGCTTACCCTGCAACAGCTTTTCCCTATGCTAGCCAAGGATGCCTGGTTAGTCACCCTAGACTTAAAAGAAGCTTATCTGCACATCCCCATAAGGGAGTCTTGCAAGAAATATCTACATTTCAGGGCAGGCTCTATGCACTATCAATTCTCTGCACTTCCCTTTGGCTTAACTACTGCGCCCAAAGTATTCACAAAGTGTCTGGTTCCAGCCATTGCATACTGCAGGCAGAGAAATATTCAAAGTTTCCCATAGCTGTACGATTGCCTGATTCAGGCGGACAGTCAGGAATTGCTGCTTCAGTAACTGACATTTGTAAAAAGACTCCTAACTTATTTGGGGTACACCATCAACGAAAAGAAATCACAACTGGTACCCAGTCAAAAAATTGTATTCCTGGGAGCAAGCTTGGACACAACTTCCCAGATGGCATTCCTTACTCCAGAAAAGCAGGTCTGTTTGACCAACTACTTTGAACAAATGGCCACCAAAACCCTGCTATCTGCAGGGAAGATACTGCAAGCCCTAGAGTTCATGGCCTCATGCATTCTGCTAATTCCATGTGCAAGATTGCATATGAGGAAACTTCAGTGGTACTTAAAACGTTTTTGATGTCAACATTCTCAGGACCTGGAAACAGCGATTCCTATCATACCTTGCCTAAGGGCAGAGTTCCTTTGGTGGGCAGAAGCATGCAACCACAACAAGGGACTGCCCTTCACTCAACCCTTCGCCACCCAAACCCTGACAACAGATGCATCAGTCTATGCATGGGGGGCTCACATGGCAGGCAAATGCATTCAAGGCAAGTGGAGCCCAGGACAAATTCTCCTGCATATCAATCAAAAACAGATGCTAGCTGTACAGAATGCTATGACAGCCTTCAAATACCTAATCCTTCCAGGACAGCTGCTGATAAAGACAGACAACACCACTGTTATGTGGTACATAAGCAGGGGGGAACCCATTCCTACCCACTCTGCAGGTTAACCATGGCCCTGTGGAACACAGCCGTGAGCAACCAAATGCACCTACAAGCTCAGTTCCTGCCAGGCAAACAAAATTCACTGGCAGGCGACTTAAGCAGACATCTACTGAACCCACATGAGTGGAAATTGGAGCCCAACTCTTTCAAACTTCTAATCCAGAGGTGGGAACACTGGAGGTGGACCTCTTTGCCTCCCCTGAGAACCACCAGTTGAGCAAATTCTGCACCAGGAACCCTCACAGCAGGGCCTGGAAGGTAGATGCCCTATCCTTCACATGGGGAAACCTCTCAATTTATGCCTTTCCCTCTGCCTCTCCTCTCAAAAGTACTACTCAAGATCAAACAGGACAGGCCAAGGGCAATTCTTATTGCCCTATACTGTCCACGCCAGCACTGGTACACACTCCTACGCCGTCTGACAACAGTGCCACCCTGGCACCTACATCAGACAACTTCCCTGCTGTCTCAGCAGGAGGGACAGATTTTGCATCCACAGTTGCAGCTTGGCTTATACCCCGAACACACTACCAGCAACCCTCAGCAAACAGGTGCTGGACGTCATTCTTGAGGCCAGAAGGCCTAGTACTGGGAAATCCTATGCTGAAAAGTGGAAAATATATTGTTCTTGGAATCAGTCTCAAGGAAAGGACACAGTAGTGCCCTCCTTACCTCAAATCCTGGATTACCTAGCAGAGCTGCTCCACAGAGGCCTATCCTTCTCCATTAAGATTCATGCCTCTGCCATCTCAGCTCATTATAATACTGAGCCACCTCTCTTTTCTCACCCTCTTATCAAACAGTTCCTGAGAAGGACTAACAATTTAAGGCCCCCTAGAAGAGCTCCCACCCCTGTCTGGGACCTTAACTTCATAGTGGAAAAGCTCATGCTTCCCCCTTTTGAACCTGCTGCTTCAGCAGAGTTAAAATTACTCTGTTGGAAAACAGCCTTGCTTCTAGTCATAACTTCAGCAAGAAGAGTGTCTGAGTTACAGGCACTGATGGCTGTGGAACCCTTCATTATTATCCATGCAGACAGGGTTTCCCTCAGGACTAACCCGTCCTTTATGCCTAAGGTGGTGTCCAGTGTGGCTCTAAACCAATCCATCCATTTGCCAACCTTCTTCCCTAATCCTCAGAATAAAGGGGAAAGGATCCTGCACTCCTTGGATGTGTACAGACAGCTCAAGTTCTACCTTGAAAGGACTAAACCTTTCAGAAAATCTGACCAGCTGCTAGTCAGCTTTGCTTCAGGGGCAGAGGGCAAGGCCATTTCTGCATCCATTTCTGCTACAATCACCATGAAAAACCTACCCCACAGGGGATCAGAACACATTTCACTAGGGCTACTTCCTCTACAGCATTTCTCAGGGGTGTCCCTACCAGGGCCATTCTAGAAGCTGCAACCTGGAGTTCTGTACACACATTCACCAAGCATTACCACTTACCTATTTTTCTATGTCCAGAGCTGGATTTGCTACTGCAGTCTTAGAAGGCCTGCTAGCCAGCCCCAACACATCTTGCCTTCCCTTCCTCAGCTTTGGAAATCAACCCAAGTGTGATGACTGCAACATTGAAACATGAAGAACATAGTACAGTTGTGTACACTTACCATAAATGTAGATGTTTGAGTGCATTCACTGTTGCAGTCCTGGTTTCCCTCACTCCTGCCCCCTTGTTTCTCTATCCTTTCTACCTATCCTCTTTGTGGCCATTTTCAATGGCAGTGGTATTTACTTTTTACTGGTGGTGTTCCACACCATTTAATAGCTTCCTATTTTGGGGGCTCCTGACATTTGGGGCAAGACAAACTGATGTAATGGCGTTGGCTGCATGTTTTATACCCCTGACGACCTGACGTCATGGAAGAGGTGACAGTATCCGATGCAGAAATCCCAAGACTCTGGTATTCGGGCCGACTGAGGGCTACCTGCAGGCAGATACCCCAAGTGAGATGACTGCAGCAGTGAATACACTCGAACATCTACATTTATGGTAAGTGTACACAACTGCACTTTCCTAGTATGTGACTGGAAAAGGACAACTTATGTAATTTCGGACAATTTTAATTGGTTGTTCCTTGCTATATCTTTTCTTGTTATTCCCACCATGGTAAAACATTTCCAGGCAGGATAAAGGCACATTCTAATAGAGCTTTGTTTTCTTTGATTTTATGTTGAAAAATGGTGGAGTTTAGAAGCATTCCAGAGGCAAATACAACTCTCTGTACATGCATTAACAAAGCATTACATACCGGATTCCTTTTGCAGGTCCAGGACTTGCATAGGGCCATTCTCCAGGTGCTACTGGATGTTTATCCTTCCTCATCTCAGGTTAGATAGGCTTTGGTAATCAACCCTTATAGTCAAAAGGCTACTGCAGCTGTGAGTGTGATGAATTTAGTACAGTTGTGTAAGTTGCATTTACCATTACAGTAGATTTATTAATTCCTTACTGCTGCAGTAGCCGCACACACTCTCTCTCCACACTTCTATTTATAGTTTGTGGTTGGGATATAACGTTTTTTGTTACTGTTATTTCTTTTAGGGGTTCAGGAGTACACTCTTCTCTGTAAATGAGAAAGAAAGTCATGAAGATTTCTTCACTCTGCTGATTTCACTCCTGGGCTGTCCATTCTGCAGTCAGAGGCATGGGAGGAAGCCAGAGCTTTGTGAAGCTGAATGTTTATTGCTTTCTGGGCAGTAAACAACCCATATGGCCAAATGGCTACTGCAGCAATAAGGAACTTGACCTACTCAACTCTAATTTAATAAGCTTGTCTGCAATATTGCAATATATGCTGCAGAATTTTTGTGAAAAAAAAAACATCTTGATGTCTCCCTCTCTTGGATTGGAGAAGGGTCTGGATCCGACTCGGCTGTTACTACAGCTTGTGGAAGCCTATAAACTCTCTTGCTCTTCCCTTCGCAAAATGCTCTGGTACCCTCTCACCTCAGATCTCAATCACCTCAGATCTCATTTGCCGCTTTCGTGAACAGACGTAGTTGCTGATAGCTCTCAAGCATAAGGAGATTTCTTGATTATACCTTCTTCTCTCTGTTATTTCTACTTCCTTTTTCGTGTAAACCTTCTTAGTGTATACCTTCTTCTTTCTGTTATTTCTACTTCCTTTTTAGTGTAAACTCTTCCGTATTCTTCCTGTGACCTTTCATGACCCTTCTCGGTCCACTTCGTTACCATCATTGGTGTGGTGTTTTTTTCCCTACCCTCTAATTCTCTCTCCTCCCTGTGACCTTTTGGTCTTCATTACAATTGTTGGTATTGTTCCCACCAACTTCTTTCTTCCTAAAAAAAAAAAAAAAAAAAGATCTTTATTTCTTGTTGCTGTGTGTGTGTGTGTGTGTGTGTGTGTGTGTGTGTGTGTGTGTGAGTTGTATTCTATGTATAGAATACTGCTCATTTCCTGGACATGTCTGAAAAAGGATTGAAAAAGTTCAGGGACTGTGGACACAAGATGCCCTTTTCAGTTGGGCATTCTTTGTGCATTTACTGCCTGTGACCAGATCACCTCAACCAACAATGTGACATCTGTGTGGACTTTAATCCTCGGGCCCTCACGGAACGTAAGAACAAACTGATTTTGAAAAGGCTGTTATCCTCATCTTTTTCGCAGGCTATTGCTGGAACTCAGCCTTCAACCTCCAAGTACAGGGATCACTCTAAATGATCCAGATCAGCCGAAGCTCCTTCCTCATTGGAGCTGAAAAAGAAGGTGCCAAGACTGGATCCAGCATCTCCAATGCTATCCAAGCCATCTGGTCCGACAAAACTTTTATCACCAGACTCTGAGTAAGATGCCTTCGGATCCTAAGACCTCAGATACCGAGCCCCTTCCTCGAACTACTTACTTGCTGTCCTTGGACCCAATTCCATCTAGGCTGCCTCTAGAGAGGCATTCTAAGCGTTGTGTCCTGTCATTCTACTAGGAGCCTTACTGAGGTGAATGTGTCTGGGATGGTGAGGGATCTTGTCACAGAGCAACTTCAGAAGTGTGCCCTTTTGGTTCCAACCCCATCCGATCAGGGACTCCCTACAGTCCCTACTCCTCCTCTGACTCAGTCTGAAGTTTCAGAGTTCTGGGGTCTGAGTGCTCCAGGCCTTTTTGTGTCAGATCCGAGAAGATTGGTGTCTTCGGTTCCAACAATGACTCTCAACTTATCGGCTCCGACATGTTTGGATCCAGATGGCTCTCACAGCCAAAGTTTTCACGTCGATTCTGAGGAGGTTAGATCAACTCCAAGATTTTCAGTGCTTTCTCTTCCTGTTGGAGCTTCAGTGCTTGATATATCTGTTTTGGCTTCCTCCTCAGATGGATAACCTGTGGGGAAGGAGCAGCCAGCAAACCGGGGACTTTTGCTCTCTGCTCCATTGGTCTGCCATTGAAGTGGTGAAGACTGTCTTCTCTGTCTCCACAGATCAAATGGGTCCTCCTCCCTCATGTCCACCCCTGTCCATCCAACTGACCTTTTCACGTGATACTCACCATTCTACACCTAGGGGATGGCCAGCCCAGAGCTTCCACTCTACTCAGTTGGGGATCCCTAGCTGTTCCAATACTTCCCAAGGAAGTCCCTAGCAAGAGATGGTGCAAGAAGTACCACCTGGACTCATCCAAAGGGTTCCTCACCACTGATTCCTACTTTGATGAAGGAGAAGGATCTTGCAAATCACCACCTGAAAACGTCTCCTTTGCAGACATCCTCAAGCTCCTAAAACAAAAGGGTGGTGATTCTGCCCACAACCCATCTCCTGAGCAGTTGGTATACCTGGAAGCTTTTTGGTCTGGCCCATCTACCTCCTGGATGGTCCCGCATCCTGACAAATTGGTGGATTTAATTTGTTGGAATGAATGGAAGGAATGTGATATGACCCAACCCATCCCCTAGAGACCAGATAAAAGTATGGCACCTTCAGTAGAGAGGCAGTATTGGAGTAAGGGTGTACTGGTTGATACCATGGTTGTGGCGACGGTCACTAAAAATGAACTCACTGAAGAGTTCATCCATCTACCAGTCTAGGGTGATGGGCAGACTGGGGAAGCAGGTATATGCTTCAGTAACATTTGCCATACATTCTGAACTACCTAGCCCACTTCACGAGACTGCAAAGGGATGTACTTAAAGAACTTTCCAGCTTGTTAGCAAGTTTCACAACAGAGGAGGCCCAGAGTTCTGTGGCCCCTCAGTTGACTACTGTGCATTCGGTTGTTCACTTGTCCATGAGACTTATCACAACTCAACGGAAGGTTCTCACAGCAGCGGGTTCAGGCTTATCCATGAGGAGACAAGCCTGGATGTGCTGGATGTGCCTGTGTGACTTTGTGGAGCCTTTTAAGTCTTCCTTCATCAAAGCACCATTTGAAGGATCTTCACTTTTCTGTCCCATAGTAAAGGAAACACTCTGCAGGTCTGAAAAAGACGGCAAGACCTTGTCTGCCATTGGAGTACGTTCTTCAACCTTCTCCATGAACCTTTTCTAAGAATCCATGTGGGGGCAGCAAGTTGTGGTGCAAAAAATCTCAAGGTCCTTTCCCTGACACACATGGTACTGGTTCTCCCAGAGGCAGTGAGGGGTATGGTAACAACAGAAGACCGCCCTCATGGCAGAGGAGGCCTACAGAATACAGGGTCCAGAGATAGCTTCTTTGATAGGCCCTGCCAGTGCTCCTGAAAGGAAGCTCGATTGTCTTCCTATGAAGGCAGTCGGGGGTTGCTTTTCCCTGCACCAAACAGCCTGGCTAAGTATAACAAATGATATGTGGGTGCAGAGAATTATTACCAAAGGTTATACCATGCCCTTTTTCCTTCACTCTCCTTCAATAACAAGGCTCCCTGATGTTCCACCTAGTCAAAGGAACCCAGCAACTCAGCAAGTTCAACAGTTGCTTGCAAAGAGAGTCATCCAAGAGGTCCCACCAGACCAGATAGGATCCAGAACTTACCAAAAAAGCCAGGGACTGGATGCCAATTTTGGATCTCAAGAGTGTTAAGTCGGTCAGTGATGTACATCAAGTTCCAGGTGGTCACAATACAGTCCATTCTACCCTTTTTAGGGAATGACAACTGGATGTGCTCAATAAACCTCCAGGATGCATAATATCACATAAAGATGAACAGATAGACCAGGAGGTACTTTCACTTCTGAATAGCAACCAGTCACTTCCAGTTCAGAGCACTGCCCTTTGGCCTCACCGTAGCCCGCAGGGTGTTTACCAAATGTGTGGCAGTGGTAGTAGCCCCTCTAAGGCTGCAGTGAATCTGGGTGTTCCCATATTTGGACGACTGGCTCATTGGGGCCCCAACCAGGCATCAGCTGGTACAAGTGAGAGAGACGAGACTAAAAATTTGCTTAACTCTAGGGATCACTTTAAATCACAACATATCACACTTGCAACACTCCGTCCATGCTTGCATCCACCCCATTTCTGAGTACAGAACATCAGAAGCCAAGTCAGGAGAATCATTTGCAGTATGAAGATCTCGGCCAGAGAAGTCCTGCAGACTCTAGGCTCGATGGAGGCAGCCATAACTTTAATACCTCTAGCATGGTATCACATTAGAGTTTTACAATAGATGCTACAAACCCAGTGGTCCTTTTCACTGACCCTGTGTCTACAAAGATAAGAGTGACTCAGATATGCAAAAATTGCCTCTCATGGTGGACGTAGTCATGCTTGCCCCAACAAGGTCGCCCTTTCATACCTTCTCAGCCCAAGACCATAGTGACCATGGACACTTTTTAGATTGAGTGGGGAGGGTCATTAACTGGAGAAGACAGTCCAGGGCACTTGGTCTCCCATTGAGGCCAGCCTGCATATCAGTGTTCTGGAGATGAGTGGTGTATTTGGGGTTGCAAGAATTCCAAAACTCTCTCCCTCTTGGGACAATTGCAATTCAAACAGACAATATTTCGGCCGTTTGGTATGTCAACAAGCAAGAAGGAACCAGATCTTACCCCACTGTGTCAAGAAGCTCTTAGAGAGTGGCAGTGGGCGACGACCTTCAGTTGATTTCTGGTAGCAACCCACATTCCAGGGAAGTCCAATCTGATAACAGACAAACTCACCAAGTCCATTCTATTACCTCACGAGTGGTCTCTCAACCACAAAGTGGCGAAAATGATTTTTTGTCAATGGGGTCGGCCTTGCTGCGATCTTTTTGCATCTCCCCTAAACAACAAATGCAGCAGCTTCTTTGTCGTAATACCCCCATGAGGGAGTCACATGATTGGCCCCAGAAGGCAGTTAGATTGAAGAGCAAAGTAATCTTCATTGCACCTTACTGGCCTCAACAAGTGTGGTTTCCCCTTTCTTTAGCCTCGCCTACTATCTCCACCTTGGATGCTGGATTCGACTTCAGACTTTTTGTGCCACCCTACAGGACCGATTCACCCAGACCTTCCCAACCTCAGATTGACCCCATGGTTTCCCAGTTCTGTTGATGGCCAGGCAACTTATGCTTTCTTCCCCAGTCCATTCTATTCTCTTATCATCCCATAAACCTTCTACTAGGAAATTGTACAAAAGCAAGTGGAAAAGATTTGTTTATTGAGCAGAGAAAAATCACATAGAACCCTTTACAGCTCCTACATTTGCAGTCCTTGCATTTCTAGCAGAATTATTTAACAAAGGAGCAAGCACATCAACCATTAAAGTTCAGCTTGCTGTGATTTTAGATTTCCATGTGGGATTACACAATTCTTCCTTGGCTTCTGCAAAAATTTGTAAAGTATTTCTAAAGGGTACTGTTTGTCTAAGACCTCCCTTTAAGGGCCCTGTTCCCCCGTGGGGTTTAACTTTAGTACTGCAGGCCCTGACTCACTCTCTTTGAGCCTGCAGCCAAATGTGATTTAAAATATCTGTCTTGAAATACAGTCTTCCTGGTTTCTATAACCTCAAGCAGGAGAATTTCAGACCTTCACGCTTTAGCCTCAAAAACCCCCTTACTTGGTCTTTCACAGGGATTGGGTTACTTTATGCATCAATGCTTCCTTTCTACCAAAGATGGAGTCAGAATCCAGTATTAAACAAGCCATTCATCTTCCGGGTCTATATCATATATTCAAACTTTTAAAATTTTGAACGTCATATGTTCAAAACCATATGATCGAACTATTAAAAGTTTGAATGTTTCAGTGGAGATCTCTGTACAGTGCGGAATGGGAAGATTTCCCTTTTCTGCACTATAATGCGATCTCGGAGTTGGTATATTTAAAGAGCAGGTGGTGTGGTGGGCACAGCCCCCCACATGGGGGGGGTGCAGGGGGCTTGCCCCCCTCTTAAAATGTTCAGGTAGTTTTTTTCTGTAGTTTATTTTTTTTTAGATTTTTGAACTTTTAAAAGTTTGATCATATGGTGTCGACCATATGATGATCGAACTTTTAAAAGTTCGATCATCTAATATAGACCCTGTCTTCCAGTATTATTTCCAAATTTCAGTAACCAAGGGGAATTCTTGCTGCATTCATTGGATGTCCATAGACAATTGCGCTACTGTTTGCCTCGTACAAAAGTTTTCAGGAAATCAGACCAACTTTTCATTTCCTTTGCACACTATAGGTTGGGGCAACCTGTCAAGAAATTAACGATAGCCAGATGGATAACTGAATGTATTTCTTTCGTGTATGCAAAATTGAATTTGCCCCTCTGTAAACGTGTAAGAGCTCATTCTAGCAGATGTGTGGCAGCTTCCATGCTTTTTCAGTCTATAGCTTCCATGGATGACATTTGCGCTGCTACTACTTGGTCAAATCCACACACCTTTATCAACTACTAACTACAAACTAAATCTGGTCTCAAGGGAAAGAACGGAGTTTGGCTCAGCCGTTCTCAGGAACATCCTTCCTTAGAGTCCATCCAGAGCTCGGGTAGCTGGGGACTCTGTACATTGAAGATGAATGAAAATTGACAACATCAGATAAAGAAGTTATGTACTCACCATAACATTCCATCTGTGTTGTCCATTTTCATTCAGCCTCAACTCCCCACTCTCTAACCCCTTTCCTTTTTTGGCTCACTTTCCCTCTGTCAAGAAACGTATTTATGAGGACACAGTCAGCATCCTTTGCTCCCTTGAATTTGAACTCCAGTGGTTGCATCTTGCATAGTTTCTTGTTTATAATTCTTCTCTCAAACTATGTGTATTATCTGAGGTAAGAGGGGACCAGAGCATTATGGGTAGGGAAGAGTTCAAGAGTTTGTAGGTTTCTGCGAGCTGTAGTAATGGCCAAGTCAGATTCGAGGTCAGATCTGAGTCCCACACGTTGAGGCTGAATGAAAATGTACAACACAGATAGAACATTATGGTGAGTATATAACTTTTTTTCTAGTGATACAGAAGCTCAACTTCCATATAAAGGTGTGAATACTAGTCTTAGAAGCTTTCAGATACAGTCTTAAGTCATGCTCATTTCAGTTTCTGGCAAATTGTTTAGCAGTTTAGTAAATAAGCAGGTGGAGTTTGGGAGGACCCATATCTACCCTCTTTTGTAGAAAAGCAATGACTCTGGAATAGGGCATTTAAGACAGTATGTCACTTCAGGCATTATACCTAAATCCAAATTCTTTAAAGTATTTTATGAGCAGGAGTCTTTGTCTTACCTTGACGTGACAATGGGATAGTTATTTTTTTCTCCACATTATGGAAGCTTGGGAAATTTTGCATATAGTCCTTTTACTTAACACATTATTCATTTACCCGAGTTTTGTTCCTGAATACTAAACAGAAAGCTTAAAAAATGTGTTCTATTTTTTGACCAACAGCCTGTGTAGGTCACCATATTCTTTTCCACCAATGCAAAATGAGCTCTTAAAGGCAAACTGGACTATGTTAATCTTCTTTTACTGGCTTTTAGGAGGCAAAGTCAATTTTAATTGGCTGTCTAGAAATGGCAACCCCGGTTTTACTTCAACTTCCCATTTTTCCATGTCATTCTGATGCAGTAGCAAGATAGTGCTACATCCCATTGCAAAATGTCTGAATTTGTACACTTACATATTATTGCTTACTTTTAATTCCTCTAATTATGGGAGAGGCAAGGAAGCCAACAGCAAGAGCATTACACATGGCTAAGTGGAATTGACTTTCAGTACAGTTGCAGTCTCTTAGACTGCATGCACAACAATGTTCAGTACACAAACTTCTTCTTAACATTCTGACTGTCTTGTCAAGAATGACATTTGAGTTTATTGATGTGTTGTTTCATTATGCAGTGTTAGATAGCTAGCTCTCTAGATTTTAAATAGTTTTAAAAATTTGAAAAAGTTATCTTTAGGTCCTTTTCAAGCAGCATCAGTGATAGATTGTAAAGAACACTGAACCATGGTTATGTGAAATGCATTATTACAACTACCATTTGTTGACCCATCAAGGAAGTGGAGAGTATTGGGTCCATTTAATTAGTTTACTATCTTAGGAAGCCTAAATTTAATGTTAAAAGTATTTAGATTTGTTTATTTGTTTAGAATTTAGTAGCAATTGTACTTCCTATAAATTATATTTTCTGCTGTACCCTTCGTATGATGGTTGGCACCCCACCTTAATTCCTACCGTTTTAAAAACTAGGCAGGTTTTAAGTGGAGTAACTGGCACTTCCCTTTCCCTTAATATGGTATTTTAGGAAATGCAGTTAGCAGATGTTGTTGATAGAGGATATGCTTACCTCTGGAAGGACAGAGTAGATAGCCGTATACTGTATTCACAAGTACACTATTCTCAGTTCAGTATTCTTTATATTTGACCACAGTGGAAATTGGTTTCTCCTGGAAGACTGTATTCATTTTAGTAGTCTCATCTTTTGTTCTCTTTTAACTGCAACCTTCTTATGTAACATTCAGAACCAGTCCTTGTAACTCAGTTCAGCTTCCAGTTATATTTTCACCAAAAAAGAGTGGTTGCTTTATATTGTTATATCTTTAACACACACACAAACAACTTCAGCAGTGCATTGATAACGAAGAGTACATCAAGAATCTGATCAGCATAACGTCATATGTGGTTGGCAGTGATGTAATCTCCATCCACAGCTGCCTAGCATCTCTTGCCCATTCAGACTCAAACTATTTAGTGTTTTTGAGGGGCGTGCCCAGGATGCTGACAGGCTAGCAGCAGATTTTTTCCTGCTCTGTTATTTTATTCTATTTCTGACAGGAAATTATATTTCTAAGTTATCCTATTAGGTTTTTTTAACCAAAAACTACTTAAAACTTTTTTGAAAGGTAACTCCAAAAAGTGATTTATATATATATATATATATATATATATATATATATATATATATATATATACCATTATTTTCCTGCCAAACGTTTGATTAGAAAATATCTTCATTCAGTGAGTCACACAAAAATAAGCTCTCAGGACTCATACTTGAAAAAGGATTTTCAGACTGTCTTAACCAATATTCAAGAGCTTTCATTGAAATTGGATAAAATGGACAATAAGCTTGACAATTTTTAAAAAACTAAGCAAAACAAATGGAGAAAATACAAGAGTCTCTTAACCAGCAGAAATTACAACTATCGGGAACAGACGGTGTCTTAAATGACACAGAAGGGAGATTAACAGAAGAAGAAAACAACACTGAATATTTATTGAAACAGAGTACAATACTTTTGAATAAAATAGATGACTTGGAAAACAGATCTCAGAGAAACAATATTCATATCTTTGGTTTGCATGAGAAAATAGAAGGGGGAAGTATGACAAACTTCTTAACATCCTAGCTGCCTAAAATTCTTGATTTACCTGAAACTATGTCTTATGGAATTAGAGAGCTCATAGGTCTCTGGTTGCTTCATCCACCACTAAGAATAACCCACCTCTGAGATCTACTATTGTAAGTTTTTTTCTTCACAGGATAAAGAATTAATTCTAAAAAAGAACCTGGACAAAATCCTCTCATCAAGTCGGATGATAAAATAATAAGATTTGACAGTGACTATTCTTCTACAGTGATGTCCAAGAAAAAGAGCTACCTTTGCTAAAATAATTAAAGAAAAAAATGATTAAAGTTAATTTGCTTTTCCCTCCCAGACTTAAAATATTTCTTTCAGGTGAAACCAAAATCTTTGAGGAGATAGACAATGCCATGTCATTCTAGAAACAAAAAAATATATAATAAATCAAATGGAAGAAATGGATTGTAACAACAGCTGCTCGAAAAGACATGCAGAAAGAAGTAGTTGGTAAGCTAATGAAAGAAAGAAGAAGTTGAAAGAAAGAAAAGTGACTTTTTATTTAAATTCTAATAATTAGTTTAGTTTACAGTATTACTTGGTCAACATTAACATCATATGTAAAGGTAATTACATTTCATTATATTTCCTCTCTTTCCTTTCTCTTTTTCTAATTTAATTAAAATGAATAGTTAGATATAAGCTTAATACATCTACTTTAACAGCTTTCTGTAACTGGTAAGTAGTAATTGTTTATAATATTTATTTATTTATTTAACATTTTTTTGACTGGGAAAGTCCAACTAGGACAGAGTGTATTTTCAGCACAGGCCCGGGGAGAAATTTTCCAGACACATGTCTTTGGAATGTGGAAGGAAACCGGAGTACCCAGAGGAAACCTACTTCAATGCAGCAAGGACATGCACTCTGCACAAAAGTCACCCAAGCCAAGAATAAAACCAAAGAACCTCTTGCTGTGAGGCGATAATGTTAACTGCTGTACCACTGCGCCTCCCTAATATCTTTAATAATAAAATTGCTTTTGTCTCTGGAGTGCACACAGGTTTTCTATACTTGTGCAAGTTTATTAGAGTAGAGTTTTATATTGCATTATCTTCTTTTTTATTTATTTTTTCTCATCTTTTAGGAATACTTATATATTAACTATTGATGCATGGTTATAATGTTAAATACATAATGTTATTATAAGAAGTTTATTTAAGGGGTGGGAAAGGAAAGAAAATCCAGGTTTGTCAATTGTTTTTTTATCATATCCCTGTTTTATTTCTTAGATACCTGAGTTGCAATACTTATATTTGTGTTAACTTTTCCTTAGTGGTTCATTAACCCAGAAAGTGGTTAGGGGGTAGGTGTGTTTTAGGGGTTTTTTTTATTTTGAATTAATAGTTTGTTTTGGGATGTGTGTTGTAATTTAGTTAAACAGTTAAGCAATGACTTAGACTGGAGAGTGATGTGCTGAATATAAAAAGTGTATAGAGAGTGGATATGATTAATATGTCTTAGTGACTAAAGGATTAGGCTTGTCTAGTAGTGAATCATGTTTAACGGACTTTGTAAATACTGAATTCTGACAGCTCGAGCACTTACATTTGGACTTTGAGAAGCCTTTTGCTTGTATTGCTTAGTTTGATTTTCCCAGTAAGGTCACAAACTTATCTTTTCAGTGCTGCATCAGGGTAGATACTCTGGATCAATACTACTTCACAGCATGATTGTAGAGTCTAGTGATGCACATAGAAAGATAAAAGCATAATATTAAATTTAAAGCATAGTATTAAATTTAAAGGCATGGACTAATTTCTCCAAAAAAAAACCAGAAACGAGAGAGAATTAATGCAGAATTTATTTTTTAATATTTGAGAGATTATATGAGTAAATATGTTTGTGATTGTGTGTTTATGTATGTATGTAAGAGTGTGTGCATAAACATATGTGCATGTCTGTGTATTGCAGATAGATGACTGTGAATGTGCTTAGGTGTATGTTTATTTGTCACGGCCACTTTTACTAAACAAAATAAGTTCATTTTTTTAGTGATTGTCACACATGACAAAAATGTTTTCATTCACTTCTTGATACCCGTTTCATCTAGTTGAAGACTGCAGAAACAGAAACATTTAACAGTAATAAAAGTGCATATGACAGGAACTTACTTTACATTGGCATAAAGTTTATTATAGGTTAGATATGATCACGTAATTATTACAAATACACAAGTTAGGTTATCTGAATAAGACCAGTTCTACTTCCTGCAATCTTTGAATGTATGAGAGAAAGTACTGAAGTCGGACTGAGATCACACAAGCAAGGGAAGATATAGAAATTGTAAAAGTAAGACATTGTTAATCATAGATGCAAAAAGGAGGAGACTATACCAATCTTAATTTAATGCATCATACTAGCAGGATTAGTTTAGTATTTTAAGAAGAAAATGGAATAGCACTGTGTTATATTATGAATTAGAAGAAATATTTCATCTGATAAAGCAATTGTGAACATGAAGTGAACAGAAATTAGGTGGTGAGAATCACTTAAACTGTGAGCTTTCTGTCTTATGCAAGTGGTACAGTGAATTATCTTCTGTTTAAACTGTGAGCTTTGGCCAGTTAAGACCTGCATGCTATCAACTTGAACGCATAAGTGAAGCTAAGTAACTTTTATCTGCACTTTTTAAAGTAATTTGTTTGTGTTGCATTGAGGAATATCTAGCTGGAAGCTGTGACTCTGTTTTTCAGTAGTACATGTGGTATTTTCAGTTAAGGCTTGTTAAAAACCTGCATAGCCAGTGATAGGTGGGGTAGTTTCCTTCATTGTTATTCAGTTTCTGTCTTATACAAGTGGTACAGTGAATTATCTTCTGTTTAAACTGTGAGCTTTGGCAGGTTAAGTCCTGCATGCTATCAACTTGAACGCATAAGTGAAGCTAAGTAACTTTTATCTGCACTTTTTAAAGTAATTTGTTTGTGTTGCATTGAGGAATATCTAGCTGGAAGCTGTGACTCTGTTTTTCTGTAGTTTCCCGCCCACCCTCCCTGTTTTTGTGTTGGTGTTAATCTTGGCTTAGAAACTGCCCGCCCCTCTTCTAAATTTGCACTTGGATACTCCTCCTGGGCCCATCTCATTTGCTCACTCAAAAAAAAAAAAAATATCTGCTTTTACTGTATTTGTGTTTCTTCCTACTTTATTTTGCTTTTGCGTCATCTTAAAAGTACTCAATTGTATTTATTACTGATTGGTGTAACTCACGCTAAGCCTTTTAGTTTAAGCAGTTGGGCTTCAGACCAGTTGTTTTACATTAAGAAGGTTTGTGCTCTGGACTGTAGTGGCAGGACAGGTAGCTTACATCCTTCTAAGTTGGGAACTGCTGATTGAGGGCTCAGTGTCTGTTATTCTAAAAGTGTATTAGTTCTGGTTTAAGCACTTGGGCTTCAGGCCAGTTATTTTACATTAAGAAGGTTCGTGGTCTGCACTCTTGTGGGAGGAGAGGCTGGACTCTGCCCTTCTGAGCTGGGAATTTCTGGTTAAAGGCTTATAGTGCCTGCATATCTGAACTGTTTCTTACTAAATTGATACACCTTGTTTGCTGTAGCATAGACTAGATCCAGGTCTGCTGAATCTAGCTTTGTTTGTATAACTTGAGCACTAATCCAGGCATTCTTTAAAGTATTCAGTTGTATTTATTACTGCTTGGTAGTAACTTGATTAAAGTGTAGCTATCATTCTAAGTCTTTTGGATTAAGCACTTGGGCTCAGACCAGTTGTTTTACATTAGGAAGGTTTGTGGCCTGCACTGTGGTGGCAGGACAGGTAGCTTACATCCTTCTAAGTTGGGAACTGCTGATTGAGGGCTCAGTGTCTGTTATTCTAAAAGTGTATTAGTTCTGGTTTAAGCACTTGGGCTTCAGGCCAGTTATTTTACATTAAGGAGGTTCGTGGTCTGCACTCTTGTGGGAGGAGAGGCTGGACTCTGCCCTTCTGAGCTGGGAATTTCTGGTTAAAGGCTTATAGTGCCTGCATATTTGAACTGTTTCTTACTGAAATTGGTACACCTTGTTTGCTGTAGCATAGACTAGATCCAGGCCTGCTGAATCTAGCTTTGTTTGTATGCTTGTTTGCTTGTTATTTCCTGAAACGCTAATTCCACCTAAAACGTGGCTTTTCAGCTTCTGTGGATCCCACATCTGCATTGCTTACTGTACTTATTTCCTTGTTTCACTTGAAAGAAAGTTACTCTTTGTCATTTTTGCATTTAAGTTACCTGTAACACATTGCATTTAAGTTACCTGGCACTTGCTCACTAAAGCAATTATATAAGTCAGCACTAAAAAATTAAAAGCACTACACCCTCACAAACTCCCTTGAGTACCTTGTTCCCCCTTGGCCCTTTTTTTTTCAATTATAAAGGAATTCCCAATACTATTCTAGCATGTCCAAAGGTCAGTTGTCAATCTCCTCTCAGGTCCAGCTGGTGAATCTGGGAATCTTGAGGCAATGTTACAACTGCCTCATGTACACAGACAACCCTCTCCTCCTCCCGACAAATTCCAACATATGTGAGAGATGCAACCATATAGCCAAACTGGAGGCTAAGCTCTCTCAACTCAGTACTGGCGAAACCTGTCAGGAGGAGTCTGAAACCACACTCACTACAATTCCAGTCTCACATAGACCTACCACGACAGCAAACCAAACACATAAACACACAAAAACATACTCGGAGGCTCTAAATAAAAATCTGCCTAAGCAGCAGAGACCTCCAAAGCAGACACCCAAGCAACCGCTACCCCAAAACAAAACACGTGCAACACATAGCTCACAAAGCCAGTGTGCCGAACAGTCACAGCCCTTAAGGCTAAACAACACACCTGATACACTTGTAATAGGTGACTCTATCATCAAGCACACTGACATCCCACTCACCAGGCTGAACAAGGAGAAGGTCACGGTGAGCTGCCTGTCGGGCGCTAGGATCCACCACATAACCCAAGCACTCAGGTCACTCCAAGGCAAGTACAAATATGACTCAGTCATTGTCCATGCTGGTGTGAATGACCTGAGACGTACCTACCTGGACTAAATGAAAAGAGACATAGAGGAGCTATCTGAGCATGTGGCGCAGGCCGGTATGACCCTGACCTTGAGTAGCATCTTACCCTCACCAAGAATGATGCCACAATATGAAGACAAGATGATCAATTTCAACAATTGGCTTAAGTATTGGTGTCATTCAAAGGGGATCCAATGCCTGTCAGCCTGGGATGACATGCTCGACAAGCCACGATGCTTCGCTAGGGACGGCTTGCACCTTTCACCCCTGGGCTTTCGGATATTGGCAAAGGCTCTTGCTACCCCCATAGTGCCTTTTTTAGGCAAGGCTCAAAAGACAAACCCACCTCCATGGGTATCACAAGGGATAAGAAACTAAGAGTAATGCTACTCAATGCCAGAAGTCTAAACCTCGAGATGCATGCACTCAAAACTATCCTTAGCATGGAGAACATCGATATCTGTGCAGTAACAGAAACCTGGTTCAAGGCTCCCGAGAGCACCCCAGCACTACCAGGTTATACCTCATACCATGCTTTTCGGCCCCGAAACTTGGACCGAACCACAAAAGGAGGGGGGAGCATCAATATTCATCAAAGATACCCACACCTCCAGGTTGGTGGCACAGCATGAAGCATCAGAGACTATCCATGTGCAACTAACAGTGGGTAAAACTGCCTTCCAGTTTATAGCCTGCTACAGACCACCCTCCCAAACCCAGGAACCCCACTCGGCCTTCCTGAGAACACTGGAAAATATGAAGGTCTCTCCAAACACCATTATATTGGGCAACTTCAACTACCCAAACATAGACTGGGAGCATTACTCTAGCTCCAACACCCTAGCTCAAAGGTTCCTAGAATTTATAAACTCAAATGCTATGGAACAACTTGTTACCACTCCCACAAGAGGGAAAACATACTGGACCTGATCATCACCAACATGGGGACTCTATGCTCCAGACCAGAAGTGTATCCCTCACTGGTAAGATCAGACCATAAACTAATCTCACTGGATATTCACATCCCGACCCCACCCCCTGCCCAGAAAACCACAGTGAAAACTTCTCTAAAGCAAATTTCACACTCCTCAAAACTGAGGTGGAGTCCTTCAAAGCCCCGGGCCTGTGGAAAATATGGCCCAGACCGAGAATCCTTTATAAACGCGTTCTATGAACACCTTCAGGAATGCATGGATCATGCAATCTCAAATAAAACCAAGACCCAATCCTCCAAAGGCAGACGTCCTGTCTGGTGGACCCCAGCCATAAACAAACTATACAATAGAAGGAGGAAGCTACTACATGATAGAGCAAAATCCCAAAAAGGGAAGGCATCTCTGATCAGTGTTAGCAAAAACTACGGGCACTCATAAAATCGTCTAAGGCCAGCTTCGAGAGAAAAATTGCACAGGACAATAAGGATAATCATAAGGCTTTCTTTAGTTATGTTAGGAACCTGGGTGGGAATTCCCAGATATGCTCAGAATTAGTCCAAAATGACAAAAAATGCACCAAACCCACAGACATTGCCAACATCCTAGCTGACAGGTTCAGCGCAAACTCCCCACCAAATGGGCAAATATCTATCCCAGCAGAGTGCTGCCCTCCTGACATCTCAGATGCTCAGGTAAGAGCCGCCCTCTCCAAAGCAAAAAAACACAGCATCAATGGGACCAGATGGTGTCCCGTGCTGCATCCTACATGAACTCCAAGAAGAGCTAAACCCAAACGTAAAACTACTGTTCAATCTCAGCCTTACCACAGGATATGTACCCAAAGAATGGCGTACAGCAACAGTGGTCCCTCTCCACAAAGGTGGTGCCTCAATGGATCCTGGAAACTATCACCCCATAAGCCTGACTAGCTTGGTCTGCAAAGCTATGGAAAGGATCATCGTGGACCTCATAAAAAAAGATATTGGGGACCTACAGACACTGGATCCTACACAGTTCGGCTTTGTTAAGGGCAGATCCTGCCTCTTAAACCTGGTCGATTTCTTTGAAGCACTCACCAAGGCCATTGACGAGGGGAAGATGGTCCACGCAGCCTACCTGGACCTCGCAAAAGCCTTCGATACAATACCTCAGTCGGGCATTATAGATAAGCTCACCAGCTTAAATATAAACCCCTATGTCACTAGATGGGTTGCAAACTGGCTCAAGGACAGAACCCACATGGTTAGAATTGCTGGAGCCATGTCAGACTCCAAACCAGTTACAAGTGGCGTCCCACAAGGCTCAGTCCTGGGACCTCTCCTGCTCGGTATATATTTCTCGGTGGTACAGGCCAACATGGAAGGACTGTGGCTGACCAAGTTCGCAGATGACTGCAAACTGGGTGCTATAATCGACTCTCCAGCCGACACAAGCATCCTCCAAAAGGGCCTCATAGAATCAGACAACTGGTGCCAGAGCCATGGCCTCAAGCTAAACGCCAAAAAGTGTATAGTCATCCCCTTTGGCAAAAACAAAGTGCCCACAAATTACCACATAGGTGGTAATCCAGTAAGTACGGAAGAAGTAATTAGGGACCTGGGGACCCAAGTTTATAGCAATCTCTCATTTGACAACCACATGGCCAAAGTGGTTAGAAAAACATTTTATATAGCCCACCTAATCATGAAGGGATTCACATCTATATCAGGGGAGGTCATCATGCCTCTTTACTCATCCCTCATCAGGCCCATAATTGAGTACAATGCCCCTTTTGGGATGTACCTTACCAGACACCTGCAGCAACTGGAAAGACCCCAAAAGTACCTCTCCAAGAGGATCAAAGGGCTCAAACAGATGCCATATGCTGCCCGGTTAAAGAAACTCCAGCTCTACTCAGTGGCATACCGCTTGCTCAGAGGTGATCTGTGCCTGAAGTATAAAGTCATGTCCAACCCGGAATTAATGGGCATGCTGCACCTCAGAAAATCCAAATCCCATCGAGCTATGCGCTCGAGAGACTTGAACCTCAGCACTGAAATAAATAGGACATGCTGGAGGGACAGATTCATAACCCAGAGGCTCCCTTCACTCTGGAATAAAATCCCAGTCCAGGTTAGGCAGAGTCCCTCATTGACTCTCTTCAAGAGGAATCTTGATGAGTGGATGGGGATCGTAGGTTTACTCCGGGTATCACTTCTGTGTCACTGTTAGACAGAAGCACAGTGTACTAACCTCGAAAAAGGGCATAGTAAAATTAATTTAAAATGGGTGGTGAAAGCCAAACACACTGTGGCTAGGCTTATAAATGCCCTAGGGCAGATAGCCTAGTATGAACCTATGAACTACATCAGAGGAAATGAAAATAAACTAAACGGCTCAGAGTGCTGAGTGGTGCAAAATAGCAAGACCAAGTGAAAAAAGAAAGCTGCACCAAACTTACACAACCACCACGTTTATTAGCAAAAAATAAAAAATAAGATAATGTTAGCACTTTCACGACTGCTCTTGTCTCCATCAGACAAACTGAACAACTCTCCAACCAGTTTATATCACATGTTAGCTGTCAGCTGAAAGGAATCAAATGTTCCAATTATACAATTAACGCAAGCTAATGTTCTAGTCAGAGAATGCTATAGCAAATTACATCTAAAATTTTAAAAAGCCAGTCCATAAAAATGCATATGTGAAAGTATAAATAAACATCTGTATATATATATATATATATATATATATATATATATATATATATATATATATATATAGGAAAATCTATATACACAATATCTATTAGAATATACATAAATATACTATATACTACAAGTTGTTCACCTTAGTGTAAGAGGAGGTGATATAGAAAATTTAACTGAGAGCATTGAACAAAAATGGATCCTCTCTCTGAATGCTGAGAGATACCCTGGTTTAAATAGTACAACATCCTTAAAACCTTTCTTGAAGTCTTGCCGTCTCAGCTGTTAAGTGTTTTTATAGTAATTTATGAATGTATAATTTGTCTTCTCACACATATATACATGTATGCTTTTAATATATTTTTGAAATGCCTTTTTATACCTTAATATGCCTTTATATGAGTTTTAGATGAACCTTTATGAAGATTTTTTTTTGTTCCAAGATGATTGTCTTAGTACTTTCTAGATAGTAATGTATGTTTTTTAAGAATTTGTCTGTATATGGTTTTATGTAAATATATTCTGATATATATATATATATATATATATATATATATATATATATATATATATATGTACAGTTAAATAGTGTGCATACAAGCTTTTCTATATATGTATTTAGAGATGTCTATATATACTTTTACATATGTATACTTATGGACTGTTTAAACAATTTGCTATAGTATATTTATGTATATTCTAATAGATATTGTGTATATAGGTTTTCCTATAAATATAAATAAATATATATATATATATATATATATATATATATATATATATATTTAGAGATGTTTATTTATACTTTCACATATGCATTTTTATGGACTGGCTTTTTAAAATTTTAGATGTAATTTGCTATAGCATTCTCTGACTAGAACATTAGCTTGCTTTAATTGTATAATTGGAACATTTGATTCCTATCAGCTGATAGCTAACGTGATATAAACTGGTTGGAGAGTTGTTCAGTTTGTCTGATGAAGTGACAAGATCAGTCGTGAAAGCGCTAAAGTTATCTTCTTTTTATTTTTTGCTAATAAACATGGTGGTTGTGTAAGTTTGGTGCAGCCTTCTTTTTTCACAGAATCACTGCATCTCCTAGGCTTTAATGAAAGCCAGTATATTTGCAGATTTTGTTGACAGTCACTTTCGGTGGCCGCAGTGGTGCAGCAGTTAGCGTTGCCGTCTCACAGCAAGAGGTTCTCTGGTTCGATTTTCGGCTGGGGTGCCTTCTGTGCGGAATCTATATGTCCTCCCTGTGGTTTTGTGGGTTTCCTCCGGGTGATCCCGTTTCCTCCTACATCCCAAAGACATGCTGTAGGTGGATCTGATACTCTAAATTGGCCCTAGGCGTGAGTATGTATGTGTGTGCGCCTTCTGAGAAAGGTAGGGCCGGGCTGGCAACTCGACACCATAAAACTCCACTGCCAGTTATGAGCGGACAGGTGATCCGCTGTGGCGACTCCTAACCGGGAAAAGCTGAAAGAAGAAGAAGAAGAACTTTCTCTCTGTTGGCATTGTTTATAGTGTTTTCATCATTATTATTATTACTAATAATGTTGTTATGGAATTGTGTACTGGGGCATCTGTAAGACCACAGTTATCATAAAAAGGCCAGTACTTTTAACTGTGTGAAATGATGATGTATATAGGTTGATAATTCTATAGTTTGTTTCAGTGAGCCATTCAAAATTGCGTGGGGGAAATGCTGTAAACAGTTACGCAGGCATTTCTTAACTTTACAGCATTTTGCAAGATTTTCAAGTTCAGTGAAAAAAGCCTTACTATGACACTGATTAATATTCCAGAATTTTTTTTTGTAGTAATTGGCAGAAATGTGGTAGGGATATAATAATGCAGGCCCTCATAATCAGGAATTACTGCATTCAAGTAAGGTAGGTACTCAAGATAATTGCACAGAGTTACTGTTGATGGTAGCAACAAAACGCTTAAACTCTCATAACCTTCACTTGAAATGCAGTTTCCTGGTGTTAAATTTTAGATAGATGGGTTTTGGCTGCCTTTAAGTCATCAGCTCATGCTATAGTGTAATAAATGATCTCCTAGAGTGGATAAAATTGAGTAATACTCTTCAAATAACAATGTGGAAAGATCTGTTGCAACGTGCATTAAATGAGTTCAAAAGTCAGCATGCTAAGAACTATTTATTACTTATTATATCATTTTATACTTCTCAAGACTATCTAATTCTTGACAGATTAATTTTTCTCAGATATTATATATCTCAAATGGCTTAGTGGTAAATCACTTTGGGTATAGTGTTCAAGGTCCTGGGTTTCAGACTTGTAAGGGATGATTATTTATGTTTGCAGTGGCTTAGTGGTTATGTGCTTTGACTGTGGTGTATGGGGTGCTGGGTTGAAGACTTGCAAGGGCTGTTTATTTTGTACAGCTGGTATGGTGTAGTGGTAAATCACTGTGGCTATGGTGTGCAGGGTCCTGGGTTCAAGACTTGCAAAGGTTGATTATTTTATAAGTGCAATAGTGTAGCAGTTAGAGCATACGCCTTGTATGTAGTCATTCACGGTTCGAGCCTCACCAAAGCCATATATTCAAAATACTTATAGCTTTACTGATTTTCATTTTGTGGCAATGTTAAGATTAACATGTTAATATTTTTCTTTGTATAGCAGAGGAGTATTGGAATTACTCATGTTGGTGGGTGAGGTAGTTTGGATAGTTTTAATATTTAAATTAGGAGTTTTCAACTCTGTGAATGGAAAGAAGGCTAAAAGAAACATATGTTTAAGCTGTAATACATTTTGTTTTTTTTTTATTGTTGTCTCCTATATTTTTTATTATTCATATATCTAATAATATTAACAGTAGAAGAATTGATAAACAGTACAAGTCATCTTCTTTTTTCGGCTGCTCCCATTAGGGGTCGCCACAGCGGATCATCTGTTTCCATTTCTTCCTGTGCTCTGCATCTTTCTCTGTCACACCAACTACCTGCATGTCCTCTCTCACCACATCCATGAACCTTATCTTAGGCCTTCCTCTTTTCCTGTTACCTGTCAGCTTCATCCTTAGCATCTTTTTCCCAATGTACTCTGCATCCCTCCTCTGCACATGTCCAAACCAACGTAATCTTGCCTCTATGGCTTTGTCTCCAAACCTTCCAACCTGGGCTGACCCTCTAATATACTTATTCCTAATTATGTCCACCCTCATCATACCCAGTGCAAATCTTAGCATCTTTAACTCTGCCACATCCAGCTCTGACTCCTGCCTTTTTGTCAATGCCACTGTCTCCAACCCATATAACATAGCTGGTCTCACTACCCTCTTGTAGACCTTCCCCTTCACTCTTACCAGTACTTGTCTGTCACAAATCACTCCTGACACTTTTCCACCCACTCCATCCTGCCTGTACTCTCTTCTTCACCTCTCTTCCACACTCACCATTACTCTGAACTGTTGATCCCAAGTATTTAAACTTATCCACCTTTGCCACCTCTACTCCCTGCATCCTCACTATTCCTCTATCCTCCCTCTCATTCACACACATATATTCTGACTTAGTTCTGCTGACTTTCATTCCTCTTCTTTTTAGAACATATCTCCAGCTCTCCAGTGTCTCCTCCACCTGTTCGCTACTCTCACTGCAGATCACAGTGTCATCTGCAAACATCATGCGAGTGGTTTATTACTAATATTACAACCGTAAGTTATAATGACATTAATATTTTGTTCATAACATCTATTCTATGACGCATTTGAAGTGCATTTTTATTAATATTAATGGTTTGAATAATGGTTGCACAAGAAGCAGTTTAAGTAAATTTTTAAATTTAACTGCATCACAGATTATTTTTTTACAAGAAACACATTTATTACAGGAAAATATAAATAGACTTAATACTAAATAGTACACAGTATTAAGTAGTTCCCAGTATAGTCAGAAAAAAGAGGAATAGCGATATTATGGAGGAAATCTTTACCCACACCTAATATATTAAATACATACAATGATGACAAAGGAATGTTTTGTTCAGTAACAAAGGAAATAAACACGAATACATATACCCTTATTAATGCGTACTAGATACCTGGCATAGGTATTAAAACAGTTAAACATAATTTAGAACAGATAATGCAACACCCAAATGGTAGTACCATATTGGCAGGAGATTTTAATTGTATACTAAAAGATGAAGACTGTAATAATACTAAGAAACAAAGAATTTCAGCATCAGCAAAGGCATTAATAAAGTTCATGGATTCATTTCAAATTAAAGATATTAACGAAATTTCAGATCCAAATTCACTTTATTACACTCACGTTTCACACAGACATGGAACTCAGTCAAGAATAGACAGAGTATATGTTTCAGAAAGCTTAATATGTAGATTAAATAAAGTAAAAGTAGTTTCATGTCCACTTTTGGATCAGAACACCATAACATTTGAAATTGTATTAAACACTAATAATAATAATATTTCCATTGAAAGGATTCTGATGAAGTTTTGTATGGTACCTGAACAAAAAGTACATCAGTAAATTTGTGGAAACTACTATTCTTCAGTGGAGCCTTTCTGTTATTCGTTTGTGAGTTTGCAGTTTCAGAGGTTTGTATCCATTAAAAGGATACCGGCTTATATAACTAATTTAAAGGATTTAATTTTTTTTTTAAATAAAGAGATTCAAACTTTCATTGAAATTAATTATGCAGAATATACATCTAAGATTTATGTATGGGATGCCCTAAAAGCATATTTAAATGGAATATAAACTGGTATGGTTTAAAAAAAAACAGTGGGATAAAAATTTTCTAGATATGCAGGAAAAATAGATAAACTAAAACAGACCAGTCAGAAAGGAGTGGACAATGTGATAAAAGAGATTAATCAATTAAAAAATAAATATTTGGAAATGTTAAATCATAAAACTATAATACATTTGGAGAATGTTAAATTAATTAACTATTATATAAATCTAAAATCCATGCACAAATTAGCTTGAACAAAAATGCCTTTTAAGTCTAATCACATTAAAGATTTATATTCTTCTGAAGGTAAGAAAAAAATTACTGAAATAGATTATTTTTTAAATATTTAGAACCTACTTTAATAAAATTAATTGATATAATGCAACATTGAATCCATGGGAAATAATTAAAATTTGTATTAAAAAATATACTAAAAATAAGTTGACAGATCAAAAGAAATTAATGGACAAACCCATATTAATGGCTGAACTTAAAAATCAAATAAATAATTTAAAACCTAGAAAAGCACTGGGTAAAGATGGTATAATGCCAGAACTTTATAAACTGTTATCTAAAGAAGCTTTAAATATTTTAAAAAAAGTTTTTTTAATAGTTAAAGAATTACGAAAAGTGCCGCCATCGTGTTAGTACACACTTATTTCCCCAATTCTAAAGGCAGATAAAAATCCAGCTGATTGTTCCTCATATTGGCCAATCTTGCTCTTAAACATTGATTATAAAATATTCATGGCTATAAATGCTACAAGATTACAACAAATTCTATCATTTATGGTAAATAGTGATCAAACTGGATTTACAATAAACAGGAATACTTATGATAATATTAAAAGAATATTAACCATAATAGATTTTGTAAATAAAAAAAAAATAACTAAACATTGTTGTGTTTTGACATAAATAGTGCTGTTGATTGGAAGTATTTATTAATGGTTCTAGACGAGTACAACTTTTCAAATTGTTTCACACAACTTATTAATTTAGTTTATGAAAAATCTTTTGCTTACATAAAAATAGGTACGTATTTATCAGATACAATTTCAATTACTAAAGGAACTAAGCAATGTTGCCCATTGTCACCACTGCTTACCTTAATTATGGAACCATTTGAGAATTACGTATGATCGAGATTGGATATCAAAGGTATACAGTTAAATAATAAATTCAATTCTAAGATATTATTTGCTGATGATATTTTTCTGACTTTAAATGATAATGACAATTCACTGCAATAAAGTTTTTTTCAGAATAAATCTGGACTAACTTTTAATGAAAATAAAACATTTTACTGATAAATACTAGTTTTAATGATACAGAAAAAATATTTTCCAAATATAGAGTGACCAGTGACAATCTAGAAGTAACACTAACATAAAACATTAAGAATATATTAGAAGAAAACTATAAAAATATTATAGATATCATTAATGATCTTATCAATAAATGAAATAAGTTATCTTTTTCCATGGAAAAAATACTTTCTTTAATAAAAATCATTATTTTACCAAAAATGTTATATGCAATACAATCTCTTTCACTCCCTCCTACTAAAAAGTATAAAATAATGCAATTCTTTAATTTCTTTGGTATCCCAACAAATCTAGATTGTGATTAAATCATCATATAAAAGATTGGTCCTTGGGAGGAACAGGTATAGTAGATGTAGAACTATATTCCTTGTTGTCAGTTATAAAAACAAGCTCTGTGGTCAAATAAAAACTACAATGCTAAATGGATAGTGATACTAGAAAGCACATGCGTGGAAACAAATCAGAATGTATACACACACAGCAAAATATAATAATGAATAATAATTTTCTTTGGATATTAAAAGATTACATATTAGAAAATAGAAATGTTATAATTAATTATTCTTATATTTCTTTAATATTAACTACATTCAGAACTTTTATTTATAAACATCCAAGATATAACTTGTGTTTTTTATTGTTTTCTATAGCATATATTCCAAGTAATATTTGTAGTTTTAATATATAGAAACTGAATAAATGTAAGAAGAATAACCTGATATTTTGGTATCAGCTGATGGATAGAGAAAAAAATTACAGACTTTTGAATACATAACTACTAAATTTAATCTAAGTAATGAAATGTGGTTAGATATTCAGATTTGTAGACAATCGAAAATAAGATTAATTTAATGCAGCCATCAACAAAAAAATGCAATACCAAAATTAATTGCTCTTTTAACTATATTGACATATCAGGAAATTTTGGGGAAAGGGTTGTTATCCAAAATATATAAAATAATTAAAAGTGCAGTCAAATGTTTCAGTGAAAGCTATTGGGTTATTTCAAAACTGCAAATAACTTTTATCCAAGTGAAGAAAATAAAAAAATATGTTGTAATCTTCAAAACAATCTACAGCTTCTATAAAGTGGAGATTGTTTACATGGAAATTTATACATAAACATTTATAACTCCACAAAGAATAGACTTAATGTATAAGAAAAAAGTAGACTGGTGGAGATGTAAGAAGAATGTTAAAGCAGATTGGTAACGCATGTTATTTGATGCCATCAATAAAAAATGCAATACCAAAATTCATTGCTCTTTTAATTATATTGACGTCAGGAAATTTTGGGGAAAGGGTTGCTATCCAAAATATATAAAATAATTAAAAATGCACCCGGATATTTCATTGAAAGCTATTGGGTTATTTCAAAACTATAAATAAATTTTATTCAAGTGAAGAAGATAAAAATACTATTGTCAAATTCAAAACAATCTATAGCTTCTGTAAAGTGGAGATTGTTTACATGGAAATTTATACATTAACATTTATAACTCCACAAAGAATAGACTTAATGTATAAAAAAGTAGACTGCTGGAGATGTAAGACAAATGTTAAAACAGATTGGCAACACATGTTATTTGACTGTAAAGTTATTAAACCATTTTGGGATAAAATTGATGTTTTTACAAGCTTTATTTGATGATAATTTCACCCTAACTAAATCATTAATTTTATTCAACACGCCATTACCTGATTGTGAAAAGAAAGTCAACTACCCACTTTTATGGAGTATCCTATCAGTTGTGAGGAAAATAATCACCAAGAATTGGAAAAAATGAGTCAACTCCAACAGTGAAAGAATTCACAAGTACTGCAACAGACGTTTGTCATTTAGAACTTGTAACAATCAAGATGAAAACAACCAGAATCACCACTTATTACAACATCTGAATAAAATGCAGAGATCTGCTAAACAGTCAGTCACAAACTTATTGATACAAGGACTCTGTCAAGAACATCTAAAGTTTTGGACATATAGTAGACATCTTTGTAAATAGTTGTTTTAATTGTGATTTTTTTATATAGTTTGCTTGTGTAATGCTTTATTTGCATGCATATTTAAATGTTACAATAAGTTGTTTCTTTGTTAAAATTAATAAAAATACTTTTAATCAAGAAATCTGATCAGTATTGTCTCTTCTCCTTCAGACACGGTGAAGAAAGAGTTCTAATTATGATTATGTCTGCTTGGCTTGCATTTTTTATTTGCATGGCAAAGTTATGGCAGTAATAATTCAAGGTCATTGTACACATGCAGCCTGTCTACCTCTAATACTTGAATGTTTAGAACATGTATGATGATATTTTTTGAACAACAGTTCACAGATCACTATAAGTTAGTTTTATCGAATTGCATTTGGAAGTCTTGCAAGGAATAATTAACTCTGAGAAATCAGAGATAATATAGTGATTCCGTTCCCATGTTATGTCAATGCATGAGCTGTTCTTGAAGAATGATTGTACATTTGTATGAAGTACATATAATGGTAGATCTTCAGGAGAGACTCTTGCGGCATGTACCTGTGCCGTTCTACTCCCCATGCCTCTGCAGTGATTATATTTTCTTTTCTACTTTAAGATATTCATATACCTTTGTACTCATTTATTCCATTTAGCTCTTAACTAGTTTTCATTAAAGTGTGCAATTTGATCTGAAAAAGAAAATGATAGTGCCATGAGCAGTACAACACAAACTTGCAGATGGTCATTAAACAGAAAATTTAAAATATGCATGTTGAAAATAAGTCCAATCTTGTCAAAAAGTATAAAACAGTAATATAAACCCTTTTTCACAACATGTTATAGTGTGATTATATTAAAGTTGGAAGTGGGAAGAATCTGCTAATGATGATATCACAGATGACCGTGCTTCACCATGTCTGCAACCGAACCTCGTAATGAGACTTAAGCATCGAATAGCTGCTGTAGAACAACTAATGGATATATTGCTGTTGAATGATGAGAATGAAGAGCATTTGTATGGTTGATCAGCAGCTCTTTTGAACTTGCAGCTCTAACATAAGTGACCTGTTTACACCATGCTAATATAGGCAATGCTAAAACCATGTACTGAGGGATGATTGTACTGCTGAAAAAAGACCAGCATCTGACTAAGAAGGTAAGAAGAAGGTCCATATGCTATACTGTTACAAGAGTCTCTTTCTTAAAGATCTTTCTTTATGGTGAGTACTGCACACAGCTGTGCTTTCCCTTCCTCACCCATGTGAGCATGCACTGGCATAATATACTGGGGCCTCTGTGCACTTCCAGTTACTTTGTTATATTACTGTCAACCTACACATGCCCTCTTTTGTTTGCATAATAGTTACTTTAATTTTTGTGAGGGAAATAAGGTTCCTTGCTTTGGTCTAATCCCCTTGCAACCCCCCCATAACCCCAAATCTTGGTGAGAACTGCAGTTGAGTGGCTGCCTACTCCTTTTTCTCCATAGACACTTCTTACTGCCTCTGTGTTTATACCATTTTGTCAGCAGCTCAGATGTGGGTGCCTTAGGTCTGTTTAAACTGATCTGTCTTAAAGTACTCTCTGTTGTTTCTAAAAGCTGCCTGCTTAGTTGATCGGCCCTAACTTGACTGAGTTTTGACGTCTGTATGTCTCTAAAACTGTGTTTGGAAGCAGAATCATTGTAGCTTCAATGATGCATGACCCTTCTTTATCTTGGTTTGGTGTCACAAATTGTGCATTTAATCCTAAGCAACATTTTTTACCATTACTCCCCAAATAGGCATCTCCACTCATCAACAGACTTCTCCATATAACCCACTCTAATAAATTAGCTAGTGACTCTGTATGCTCCTCCTATGTATCTATATTATGGAGTTCCTTGTTCTGTTACTTAGATGAAATGACAGTTGTTTCTTCTTCTTCTTCTTTCGGCTTTTTCCCGGTTAGGTGTCACCACAGCGGATCAACTGTCCGCTCATGATTGGCAGTGGAGTTTTACAGTGTCAAGTTGCCAGCCCGGCGCCCAACCTTCCACAGAAGGCACACACATGCACACACTCACACCTAGGGCCAATTTAGAGTGTCCAATCCACCTACAGCATGTCTTTGGGATGTGGGAGGAAACCGGAGCACCCGGAGGAAACCCACGCAAACACAGGGAGGACATGCAGACTCTGCACAGAAGGCACCGCAGCCGAGAATAGATGAAATGGCAGTTTACAAACTTAAAAAAGCACTTACTGAATGCATACCTCTGTTCTTATTCTGCACCAGCATACTTCTCAACTATCCATATTTTCACAATGTCCAGATATTTGCCTCATTTGATTGTTCATAGGTTCACAGTTCCTCGTACCATTTATGGTTTTCTGGCAAATCAGTGAGATTTGATTAAATCATGACAGGTATTTGAGTTTCAGGTTTCATGTCATTCAGAAAACATTATTTCAACATACAGCTTGTTATTCTAGCAGCTTTCTACGTTTATAAGAGCAGTATTTAACAAGCCCTTGGTTTTGTGCTTTTGTCCATCCATTATTTTTGGCTTTGTCCAGATTTCATATGCTTAAGAGTTTAAGCATGCACACTAGGCTAGCATAGGCTGTAAAGTGCAGTGAACTGGGTTGGCCCTGGCTTTGATCAGCACTTCTCTTAATTTTATTTTAGTACTTGCGTTATGTCATTGAAGTGTCATTTTATAGTAAGGCAGCTGTGCTGTAAAATCCTAAAACTGAAAACAAAAAAGTTACAGATTTACTGTAAGCATCTTTTGAGCCCTACTGTATTAATGTGATATGGCCAAGGTTTTTCCCTTTGAGTGATAGTAACTGTAGCATTTCTTATTTGTCTGGTACTGGACTCAGTTTTGAGCATTCTTATTTTAGATTCATTAAGAGTCTATTTTTCACAGCAAGTTTTCTAAGTTTATATAAACCCTTTTTGTAAGTGCCATTCCCCAAGTGAAACTTAACACCTCACGCTATTTTCCTGTTAATTTACTTCAAATCTCTGGATTTTCAATTTAATCTGCTTTAAGTTTTTAGAGCAAGGGGTAAAGCAGTCACACTGTCTATTAGAAAGTAGTTATCTGGCTGTCTTGTTTTCTTTCATTTTAAAAATAAACTAAAAGAGTCAGAACTGCTGAAATAAGAGAGAGGCAGATATAATAAAGCTAGAATCAGTGGCAAGAGGCCTAGCAGTGAGGGCACACTAATTTTATCAGTGTCTGAGGCACTTCAAAAGTTCCTGATCTTAAAAGGCAGTTACAGACGACCCCAAAGATGCTTTAAGCTATGTATAAACAAGGGATTAGAGTAGGAGAAAGTTGAAGGCCCCTTCCCTTTCATATTTACACTGTCATATGACCTAGCCAGAGAGTGGATATGACTGAATCCTTTTCTTTAATCTTTCATGGTGTACAGTGATATTTCAGTTCACTGACCTACATTGGGATAATGTTTTGTTTAAGTTTATAAAAAGTCTTAAAATTCTGTGATTTTTTTTTTCTAAGAGCATCTGCAAACTACTTGACATGTCACAGCTTCTAAGCCTTCCTCTTGTATCTTTTGTATATAATTTACATTTTTAGGTCTGATTTTTCCTGCTAGTAAAATGGAATATATTACTACTTGTCATGTCACTCTGAGTATACTTTTGCTGTGTGGACCAAAGGTACTTTGTTCATAACTATGTAAGAAAATTTTTGAAGGTTAAAGATCTTCATTTCTTTCTCTTAGAATTGTTGTTGTTTTGTGTGTGTATGTAAATATATATGTATGTATATATATCTATATATATATAGATATATATATATATATATATATATATACACACACACACACACACATATACATATATATATATAGAGAGAGCGATAAATATGTATAAATAAATAAATATATATATATATATATATATATATATATATATATATATAAATTGTAACTTGACCTCGGTCATCATGTTAGGGGTCTCCTAGCTGAAAGGATAAGGCTCTTTCCTAGTGGAAAGCTCAACCTTTATCTCTGCGATAGTTTCTGTTGGTCAAGCTGCAGTGACATCAGCATGGTATGCTGTAGGTCTTGGATTAGAGTCCAAAATGAGAGCTGATATTATCCTTTCACATGGCACTCTAACAGCTAGTTATCTGTAAAGTTTTCCTTACAAGAAAAACAAGCCTTGATACCTTGGTTACCCACTGAGCAGTGAGTGATGGAAGTCAAAATGAAGAATGTTTGAATAAAGGCTGTATGTTTAGAGATGTCCCTCTTGCTCATTCTGGTGGTGTGATTTTTGAATACCTTACTTGACAGTACATCCATTAAGTGGATTATATGTGTTATCTTCTCTTTGTCATTTATATCCTTAGGGAAAAAAGCATGTGATAATGCATAGTTTTTGCAAAATCCTACTGTTTTTTTCCTCTGCAGTATGAAGCGTTTGCATTAAGTGTTAAGTTAGTCAGTTTTTCTTTTTATCTGTTCATAGCTACACAGTGTAATGATAGGCTTCTGCTCATGTATACTTTTATCTTAAAATTCTACAGCAGTGAGTGTACTGAATGAATGGTCAGACTACTGCTGACTGTGGTCCACTTAAAGAGAGAGTGAGTCAGTAAAATATCCAATATTTCTCTATCTCTTTCTCAGTAGCAGAATTGTGCTTGGGGAAATTTGTTATATAATTTTGTATGTTCTTTTTGTTATGTTCGTAATCTCCCAGAAGAATGTACTTTGGATTCCTGTATTTGTCACATTATTCTTTCTGTACTATGTTTAATGTTAAGTTGTCTATCTCGCCTTCATTCTTGCTGAATGGGTTCGGAGCCGATCCTCGGCTCCGACTCGACCTTCTACTGAAGCTCGAGAGCTATTTACTGGCTCGAGGCTTCCCCATATCCCACAATGCTAGGCGTCAGATACCCAGATCTCGTTTGCCGCTTCAGCTACGAGGTTGCGATTTTACCGGCTCCAGGTCATATAAATCTTTTCTTGTATTTGTACTGTTATTTTTGATAATCTTCCCTCTTAGTTTAAATTAGATTGTGTACCTCTTGAGATCCCACTTAAAAACTCTTTATTGTTGTTACAGAGTTTCTTCCTTTCCTCCCCCACCCCCCTTTTAGGGTAGTGTTAGGCATTATTAGCTACTTTTACTTAGTCTTATAGTTTGTTCTTGTATTATATATATATATATATATATATATATATATATATATATATATATATTAGCAATAGTTGTGTGGTTATAGTTATTATTATTACTGTTAATTTTACCTAGTGCATGTGTGTGTGCCTTGTTATAAGCACTAGTTACCCGTTTCCTTTGGTATCCCTTTTTTAATATGTCTAAAGATACCAAAGTCTCAGGTTTCAAGAAGTGTGACTCGTGCTGTCAGAAGATGTGTTTGACAGACGGTCACACTTCTTGTGTTTATTTCTTGGGCCCCCTACACCTGCAGGACTCTTGTGCGGTCTGCCACGCCTTCAGTCCTAGAGTCCTGCAGGAGCATAAGAACAAGCTTATTTTGAGGGGCTTACTTAAGCCTGAAGGATCCCCGGCTAAGCCTCTGTCGGGTAAATCCTTAAAGCCCACCAAACTGTCGGCTCCGTGTTCGGAGCCGTCGACGAGCGGAGCTCCTGCCTCCTCGTCGGTTCCGGCTGGAACTGACACTTCGAGACCTCAGTCGGCTCCAACCTTGGTGTCGGAGCCTTCTCTGAGCCGAAAACGTTCGAGGTCCCCTTCTTTAGAGTCCGTTTGTTCGGCTCCGGGGTCTCCATTGCTTCAATCGGAGCTGAGCCATAGGTCCCACTCCTCTCAGTCCTCCAGGCTATCTGATCATGATTTGGAGAGGGTGGTCAGTAGGCTCCTAAAGTCGCAGGCACTGGCCAAAATTTTGACCAGCCCTTCTCAACAGACTGTGGCTATCCCTGTGTCTTCAGCAGTTCCTCCTCTGACTCTTCCACTGTGTTCGGAGCCGGAGCTTGTTGGGGCTCGAATCGTAGGAACGTCAGAGCCGATACCACACATTTCAGCTCCCTCTTCGGCTCCGATCTCTTCATTTGTTCCATCCTTGGAGGGATCCGGGCGCCAAGACTCCCTCGTCGGCTCCGAGGGGGTGAGTGGCATTGGACCCTTGTCCAACCCTGTTCTCCCTCTCGGGGCCTCGGCACAGGTGAGCTCGGCCCCGACATCGACCTTGGAGCCATCCCTCTTGGTGCCGGGAGGGGTTCACATCTCTTTGGAGTGTGGACCCTCTTCTCTGCCTGACAGGGGCGCCTTCGAGGTCATGAGGAGCGTGCTGACTCCTGTGTCGTCTCCGCAATTGGCCCCTGTGGCTCCTCCCCCCATGGTGCATGCATCGGTCTCTGTTCCACCCTACTGACCCCAAGCGTGGAGAACAGACGCTCCAGGTAGCCCCATTGGGTGTATCTTTCTCTTCCAAGGCCTCCCCTGATCATTCAGAGGAGCCCCCTAGGAAGAGAAAATGTAAGAGGAAACATGTTGACTCCCCCGAGTCAGTCATGTCTAACACCAACTTGGAGGATTCGGAAGGGTCCCCAAGGTCCCTCTCTAAGGATGTCTCCTTTTCAGACATCCTTGAGATCCTTAGGCAGAGGGGGAACTGGACTGCCCTAAATCCTTCCGAGGACGAGTCGGTGTAACTGGACACATTTGGTTCTCGCCCTTCCACCTCTTGGGTGTCTCCGCCTTTCGACCCGTTCATGGAAGTGGTGGCTCGGAAGGCGTGGACAGCCCCGGACACGGTGGAACCAACTCCCCGCAGGCCCACTAAATTCATGACAGCCCCATCTGACAAACAGTTTCTGACTAAGGGTGTCCCTGTTGATGCCATGGTGTTGGCAGCAGCCACTAAGAAGGAGTTGGCTAACCCTTCGGTGCCTGTCCATCCACCTAATAAAGAATCTAGGACAATGGACAGGTACGGGAAGCGGATGTTTTCTTCAGCGACCTTTTCATGCGGTCGCTGAATTATCTGTGCCATTTCACCTGCCTTCAAAGGGATCTTCTCAAGTAACTGGGTGATACCCTTCAGGGTCCATCAGCTGCGGGGTCTCAGGAAAAGATTAACTCCCAGCTGGCGACCCTTAACTCTATAGTCAACTCCTCCATGCGGTTCATTTCTTATGCAGCCGATGAGGCGAGTAGGGCCGCAGGTACAGGCGTGGCTTTGAGAAGACATGCCTAAATGTGGTTATGTAACTTTGCTGACCCCTTTAAGGCGTCCTTCACCAATACTCCCTTCGATGGTTCGGCTTTGTTTGGACCACAGGTGAAGGATACACTTACCAGGTGTGAGCAGGAAGGCAAGACTCTCTCTGCCGTGGGAGTCCGTTTTTCTACTCCCTCTAGGCCATACCCTAAATGTCAGAAGAGTGGAAAAATGTGGTTTTGGAAACCCCAGGGAGTCGTGCCTGACACACGTGGCGAGTTTCCCTCCAGGGGCAGAGGAGGGAACAATAATAGACACCGCCCGAGGGGCAGAGGGGGTCTGCAAAATCAGGGTAGCAGAGAATCTTTCTCTGACAAACCCTTTCAGCACCCCTGAGGGGCTGCCCGACTGCCCACCTTCGGAGGCAGTCGGGGGAAGATTGTCACTGTACCCAGAAGACTGGCAACTCCTCACACAAGACAAATGGGGTATGGTCTATCATATCCGAGGGTTACAAAATCCGCTTTGTCCACACCCCTGTACAAACAAACAGGTCTCTTCCAGATGTTCCACCCGGTCTAAGGGAACAAGCAGTACTAGACATTTCAAAACTGCTAAAAAAAAGGGCCATCCAGCCAGTCCCAGCAGACCAGCAAGGATCCTGGATTTAATCCAAGTTCTTTTTGGTACCAAAAAAGACAGGGGACTGGAGACCCATTTTGGATCTCAGCAGGTTAAACAAATCTGTTCAAAGAACGAAGTTCTGGATGGTCACGCTTCAGTCCATTCTACCCTTTTTGAGTCAGGACAATTGGATGTGCTCCATAGACCTTCAGGATTCATACTACCATATCAAAATGGACAGGCGCTCCAGAAGGTTTCTCCGCTTCCGGCTGGGAGCCGGTTACTTTAAATTCAGAGCCCTGCCCTTTGGTCTCACCACAGCCCCCAGAGTGTTCACCAAATGCATGGCAGTGGTTATGGCTCACCTGAGACGGTGAGGATTCCAGGTGTTTCCATATCTAGACGACTGGCTCCTAACTGCTTCCACCAGGCATCAACTACTGTGAGCCAGGGATTATACCATATAAACTTACTCCGAGCTAGGTATCTCTATAAACTTCGAAAAGTCTGCATTGTTGCCTTGTCAATCTATAACCTTTATAGGCGCAAGATTAAATACAAAAGAGCTGTCGGCAAAACTTCCCTTAGAAAGAGTATCAGACATTTGCCGACATGTCCAGACCATACTACAGTGCAAAAGAATTCAGGCCAGATTTGTACTGAAAACCTTGGGTGTCATGGCAGCAGCAATCACATTACTTCCACTGGCTCGTTTTCACATGCGGATCCTTCAATGGATGCTTTTTACCCAATGGTCATTTCAGCAGCTTCCGATGTCTCACAACATAGTAATCACCCAGTCGTGCAAAGACCACCTTTCTTGGTGGATGGTCTCCTCTCAAGTACTTCAAGGCAGACCGTTTGTTCTTCCTCTTCCTGTTGCCACGGTGACAACGGATGCCTCCTTGATCGGGTGGGGGGGGGCATTTTCAGGGCAGAACTGTCCATGGCACTTGGCAACCTCTAGAGTACCACCTGCACATAAACGCCTTGGAGATGAGAGCGGTACTTTTAGCGTTGCAAGCTCTTCAGGACTCTCTACCCACCGGGACTTTTGCAATTCAGATGGACAATATGTCTGTAGTGTGGTACATCAGCAAGCAGTGTGGAACCAGGTCCTATCCCTTATGTCGAGAAGCACTCAGACTCTGGCAGTGGGCGATCTCCTCTCAATGGTTTCTGATAGCAATGCACATCCCCGGGAAGTCCAACGTCATAGCGGACAGGCTAAGCAGAGCTATTCTCATGCCTCACAAGTGGTCTCTCAATCAGTCAGTAGCGGACAAAATTTTCCGCAGATGGGGTCAACCTTGCTGTGACCTTTTCACAACCCCTCTCAACAGCAAGTGCGACGACTACTTCACTCTCTTCCCCCTCCCCGGCCACTCCCCCAGAGACGCTCTAGTTCACGATTGGCCCCGGGGTCTTCTGTATGCATTCCCACCGTTTCCCTTAATTCTGAAACTAATTCAGAAAGCAACCGCATTGGGATCCAGGATGATCCTCATTGCCCCTTACTGGCCTCGACAAATTTGGTTCCCATTCCTGCATCGTCACCTACTGGAGCAGCCTTGGAATCTGGACCCAGTGCCAAACCTCTTGGTCCATCAGTCGGGCGGGCTGCACCAATCCCTTCAGTCTTTCAACCTCACAGCTTGGTTGCTCCACTTCCAATCTTAGCTAGGCTTCCACATATTTCTCAGCCAGTGCGTGAAATCATCCTTTCTTCGCACAAATCTACTACCAGAAAGACTTATGCTAGTAAGTGGAAACGTTTCTCTTTCTGGGCAGAAGCTAGAAATATAGACCCCTTTATAGCCCCTGTCCATAATGTTCTAGATTTTTTGGCAGAACGTTTTTGAGCAGGTTCCTCATCTGCCACCATTAGAGTCCAGTTGGCTGCTATAGCTGACTTCCACGCTGGCCTGTCAGAGACCAGCATCATGTCCCACAAACTTTGTAAAGTTTTTCTTAAAGGGATTGTTTTACTTAGGCCCCCGGTTAAAGATCCCCCGCCTCCGTGGGATTTGAACCTGATATTCACTTCATTGATTCTCCCTCCTTTTGAACTTGATTCTCCCTCCTTTTGAACCTGCGGCTTCCTGTTCCTTAAAATTACTCTCCTGGAAGACTCTCTTCTTAGTAGCCATCACCTCAGCTAGAAGAGTGTTGGAACTTCAAGCCCTCTGTATTCGTACTCATTATCTTGTTTTTCACAAAGATGGAGTTTCACTCAGGACTAATCCTTCCTTTTTACCCAAAATACCTTCCGAGACAAATCTGAATCAGGCTATTGATCTTCCTGTCTTTTTTCTTGACTATTCGAACAGAGCTGAACAAAAGTTGCACTATTTGGACGTTCACAGGCAATTACATTTTTATTTGGATAGGACTAAGCAAACAAGAAAATCGGACCAACTCTTCCTGTCCTATGCTGAGGGCAAGCAGGGCCTGCCAGTTTCTAAAGTAACCTTATCCAGGTGGTTGGCCTCTATTATTACTTTCATTTGCCAACTGAGACATAAAGAACTTCTTACAAAACCAAAAGCTCATTCCACCATACGTCGGTAGCTTTTCAGGCAAGACTTCCAATGGAATCTATTTGTGCTGCAGCCACATGGGCCACTCCTCATACTTTCATTTCACATTACAAGTTGGATATGGCCTCCAGGAGTCGAGCTGACTTTGGTTCCACTGTTAACCCCCCCCCCACACACACACACACACACACACACGCACACACACTACCACCACCAAATATAACCTTTATCTGAGTCTAATAATTTTTATTTGGTAGTTGCTGAGGTTATCTTAAACCAGACTACATGAAAGTCTCTCATTTACTTTTATGATTCTGCATTTTTAAAATGTGAGGCTGCAGAAGGCTGCAGTTTACTTCAGTGATTAATTCTGTGTTTGGCTGACTAAGTGTCTCAGTGAGTGTCTGAGTTAGGTGAAGGGTAGGCAAGAGTAGAGCACAGTGGTAGCTGTGATGTTGTCATTAGTTACGTACTGTCTGCACATTAGAGAGGCAAGCTTATTTTCACAAATGAAATGTTGGTTGCCCCCTACTGGATTCCTGATCTGACTGTAAAGCAGTAAGTCAAGTCACCATAACTGAGTGATTTTATACCTATATTTAAAGCGGCTTCTAAAAGTGGGCAAGACTTCTCCTCATTCAGTAAGGTGAGATCAGAGGCATATTACTTTTTATGCAAAATGAACTGCTGCAGCATTTTTCCTTACAAACAGTTCGTCCGACACCCATAGGACTACTGCTTGGTGGTAGCCCTGGCCTCAACCAAAGAAATCAATCATGTGCATGTAACCCCAATTGTGTGCTCCCCCCAACCCCCCAGGATAGGCATGCCCATTCTCCAAATATGTGCTGAGCTGTTACATGAACCTGGATTGTCCGGGCTGTAATCAGGGCTCCATACCTCTGTACTTCCAGAACAGGCTTAGACATAGCTGTATCTTTAGATGGAAAGCTCCTCTTCTAAGAGGTACTTTTGTCCATCATTCCACCTTAAGACATGTTTGTACCAGAAATTGTAGCACTCTCCCCAGTTCCACTTTCTTCTTGCTGCTGCTATTTGTATTTCATCCAAAAATGTGTTGCTACTTCCATCAGTTGCTTAAAATCAGCTGCCTAGCTAGTGAGCCTGAATTTATCATATCACTAGCTAGGAACACCATAGGAGTTGTGCCTGCTATTTCGGGCCTTTAAGCAATAATGATGGAGGTTGTACTAGCGAGCTCGTTAGCCTTACAAGCCACCAGTGCAGGAGAAAGAGAAACAGGAGACTTACAACACTGCCCATCATCTTGTAGAGATGGACAGTATCCAGAGCAGGAACTGGCAAGAGGGCCTTCTTTTGACTGTAGGCAAGATCCAGAGTGGTACAAGGTAGGGGATTCAAAATTAAGACCAAGTCCATGCCTGGCTCTTTATCAGAGTTCCCTTGCCCACTGTGGTTTCTTACTGCTTTTGGGTGTCTTACTTTAGTTATTGGTTAATGTCCTACTAATAATTTGTAGATGACAGTGTGTGCTTACTTTAGCATATGCTCTTGGAAGTGAGACCCAAGGCAGGCCTCACACCATCTCCACTGCTGAAGCATGCAGTAGCTGTGCAGCAGTATGAGTGGTGGGTCCTTTTGTCATGTCTGTAGGTAGTTATTTCAGGCCTGGGAGATGGACTTCCTTCACTTCTCCCAGGATGGTAGAATGCTGTCTGGCAAGAACTAGGGCATCTCACAGGCCCTCCTGCACTAGGTCTTGGACCTTCAACTGTGCTTGTCTCCTGTTAGATTTGAAAGATAGTTTAGTGCATGGTGGAAATTGCAGAAGTAGTGTTGCAGAATATTTTTATAGTTCAACTTGGATTCAATGATGTCCTTCAAGGATGCATCTGCAGTCCTAACAAATGGGTTGTCCTGCCTCAGGCAGCCCCTCGGTCGGCCGGATTCCAAAGTCTGGGTCTGGCCTCGGCTGATGTCGCACTTCACCCGACGTCATAGCTGCAGTTCAGCGGGTATAAAGGCATCAGCCGACGCCATTTTCCTCAGTCTTTCTTGCGCGTGGCTCAAGCAGAAGCTGTTCGCAAGTGCCGGTCGGTCAGAACCAGAGATTGCTACTACCAAGACTTCTAAAAAGCTAAGTACCCCGTTGGGGACTCTTTCTTGCCTCAGCCGATGTCAGAAAAAGTGAATAACTGTTTAACTTGTGGGAAACAAATACCTCATAAAGATTTCCACTCTTACTGCCTACCTTGTTTAGGCCCAGACCATGACGTAGCAGCTTGTCTAGCCTGTGCTTCTTTCAACCAACGGACACTTAGACGTCGGTCGGAATTTGCTGAGGAGTTTTTCGGCTCCACTTTTGCTTACAACATGCCGTCGGAAACTCCGACTTCACAATTAGCTAAAAAGCGCAAGGAAAAGGACCGACACTCGCGGTCCGTGGTTTCAGCCGAAACCGGTTATGTTCATCATGAGTGTCTCGGTTTCGCTGAAACCGAGTCCTCAGTTCTTCCTTCGAAAGCTTGCCTCCTACCGAGGCCTCATCCAGCATGGCTGAATCTGCTACTGAAATTCCACCTGCTCTTACAGGTTCACAGGATTTATCTGATACTATCCCTTTAGATATATCTACTCCTGCACGTGGAGCTGCTAGGCCCCCTGCATCCATGTCGATTAAGGCTTTTGCCAGGGCTAAAGCAGCAAAATCAACCAAGACTGTGCCTGCTAAGACCCCCTCACAGGCCTAGCTCTAGTACTCAAATGCTTAGTCTAGCAGAGGATCTCATTTCTTTGATCAGGGGATCCCAACCTCACCCTGACAGGGCCTCTCACCCACCTCCAGAGAAGAGGCCTAGAGCAGAGCCCCCTGAGCCAGTTTCTTCAGATTACTCCTCTGATGATTCAGAAAATACTAACCCTCCAGAAGGCCCTTACTCTCCTTATGAGGACTCTGATGCAGAAGACTCCATTCCTTCTGCCTCTCCGCCTGAGGAATTTTCTTTTGGGGAAACCTTGCATGCTATGACGGAACAATTTCAATGGCAAGGCCAGGATTTTTCAGACTCTAGGAAAAGGCTTAGGACCTTTTTGCATTTGCAACAGCATAGGCCTTTAGCCATTCCTCCAGTACTTACTGTTGTGGATGATGCATTTAATGATGCTTGTACTGCTCCTGATTCACTTCCTCCGGCCCCTGCTAAGCCCGACAGGTACTACAGGGTTCCGGACACACATTATCATTTGTATAAGGCTCCTTTTGCAGATCCTGAAACTATTTCACAGGGACCCAAGGCAGTAGCAGTTACCTCTGCCAAAAACCCCCTCCCCTCTGAAAGGGAATCTAGGGCCTTAGAGAGATGGGGTAAAAAAGTTTATACTTCTGCTACTCTTTCGGCTAGGGCCTTAAACTGTCAATTCCACATGATTCAGTATCAGGAATTTATGTTAGATCAGTTAACTAAAAAACTGTCCTCGCCTGAACCATTAGACAAAAAATCTCTTCAGGAAATGGTACATAACATTCAGCAGGTCAGTAATCATTCCTTAAAATGCGGCTATGATGCACTGGAGGCTTCCTTTAGATCAGCTATGACTGGTACAGTGATCAGAAGGCATGCATGGTTAAAAGAGCAGTCCTTACCAGACCATGTAAAATCAAAGCTCCTAGATGCTCCCATGGATAAGCACAATTTGTTTGGCTCCCCTGCACAGCAGGTGCTGAAGAAGGTGGAAGAGAAAGCAAAATCTGTCCAGACAGTCAAGGATTTCTTACAGGTCCAGCCTCCAAGGTTTAGTAGGAACTGGCCTTCCAAGAATTGGTCCTTTCCAGACACCACCAGAGCACAGAGAGGCAGGAATAGGCGCCCAAGAGGCAGGGGTCAATCCAGAGGTGCCTACAGGGACGTCAGTGGCAGCCTAACAACCAGCGAAGTACTGCCACAGATCCAGCCACTACCACTTCCACAGGACAATCACAGTGACTTGGCTCTGAGACCGCCTACCAGGGAACAACTAGAAGCACCCTTAGGCGGAAAGCTAGCCTTATTTTCAGTAAACTGGCATTACATCACAGGAGACAAATGGATTTTACAGACAATAGACAAAGGTTACAGGTTTCACTTCCATACTCTACCAAGGAAGAGAGGAATGCCAAACCTACCTCCAAATCAAAAGACAAAAGCTCTAGAACAAATAGACCACTTAAAAAGGATGAGAGCTATAGAAAAGGTACCGTCTATGGAACAAGGGCAAGGATTTTACTCCAGACTTTTCCTGGTGCCAAGAAAAGAAAACCAATGGAGACCTATTCTCGACCTGTCCGCTCTGAACACATATCTCATTGTTCCAAAATTCAAAATGCTGACCCTACAGCAGCTTCTTCCCATGCTGGGCAAGGAGTCTTGGCTGGTAACTCTAGATCTCAAGGAGGCATACCTGCACGTCCCCATATGACCAAATTGCAGAAGATACCTCAGATTTCTTGCAGGATCAGAGCATTATCAATTCTCAGCATTGCCCTTTGGCTTATCTACTGCGCCCAGAGTATTCACGAAATGCCTGGCATCAGTAATTGCTCATTGCAGGCTTCAGGGAATTCAAATTTACCCTTACCCGGACAACTGCCTGTTACAAGCGGACAACAAAAACAAATTAGAAAAAGATTTGAAAAAGGTCATTCATCTACTGCAAGCCCTGGGATACACAGTCAATATAAAAAAGTCAAGGCTGATACCATCCCAAAGGATAACTTTCTTGGGTGCAGAACTGGACACATCAAATCAAATGGCATCCCTCACAGCAGAAAAGCAGAAGCACCTTCCTCTCTATTTCATTGCATTAACAACGCAGAACCAGCTAACAACAAGGAAAGTCCTGCAAGCCCTGGGTTACATGGCATCCTGCATAATATTGATTCCGCATGCCAGACTACATATGAGGAAGTTGCAATGGTACCTAAGGAATTTATGGTCTCAGCACAAGCACAGCCTAGAAACCCAAATTCCAATAATTCCATGCCTGAAGCAAGAATTCCAATGGTGGGCTCAGGCCTGTCAATTGAACAAAGGACTGCCCTTCCACAGCACTCAACCAAGCCAGACTATCACCACGGACGCCTCAGACCTCGGTTGGGGGGCACACATGCTGGACAAGTGCATACAAGGCTTATGGACTCAAGACCAGCTGAACCTACACATAAATCAAAAGGAGATGCTGGCAGTAAAACTGGCAATTCAGACATTCAGACCGTTTCTTCAACAGGGTCAGTTGCTGATAAGGACGGACAACACCACAGTTATGTGGTACATCAACAAACAGGGAGGCACACATTCATACCCTCTATGCCGGATGGCAATGGACCTCTGGAATGTGGCCCTGAGCTTCAACATTCAGCTCCAGGCAATATTTGTACCAGGAAAAGAAAATATACTAGCAGACATCCTAAGCTGAACTACCACGGATGCCCACGAATGGATGCTGCATCCAGACATCTTCAAAGCCATTACAAGGAAATGGGGACTACCAGAAATAGACTTATTCGCATCCCCACACAACCACCAATTGAAAAAATTCTGCACAAGGGCATACCACCCACTTGCTTGGAAGGTGGACTCCCTATCTTTCAGTTGGGAAAACCTGACAGCATATGCATTCCCACCTCTTCCTTTGATGCACAAGGTGCTATTGAAGATCAAAGAAGACCGCCCAAGGATCATCCTGATAGCTCCAAACTGGCCAAGGCAGCATTGGTACCCATTACTGAGGAGTATGTCTCGGGAACAAATATGGCCTCTGCCCCTAGTTCCCTTACTGCTAACACAGAACAACTTCAAAACCCTGCATCCAAACCTAAAAACGCTGCAGCTAGCTGTCTGGAACATTGCATAACACAAAATAACCCAGATTTTATCTCAAAGGGTTAAAGACATTATCTTGGAGGCTCGCAGACCCTCAACAAGGAAAACTTATTCAGCAAAATGGAAAAGATATCTCATTTGGAGTGCAGCAAAAGGAGAAAATGTGTCACTGGTAAACATAGCTAACATCCTGGAATACTTGGCAGAACTTTTCCACAATGGCCTGTCTTATTCTTCCATTAAGATTCATGCATCAGCTATTTCAGCAGAATACAACATGGACCCTCCAGTCTTCTCACATCCTCTACTCAGGCAGTTTCTGAGAGGAATTAAAAATGTAAAGCCACCAAGAAAGCCACCATTGCCCGCATGGGACTTGAACTTTGTGCTAGAAAAGTTGACACTCCCTCCTTTTGAACCAGCAGCAGCAGCAGAATTACAGTACTTATCATGGAAAACTGCTTTCCTGCTTGCAATCACTTCAGCAAGAAGGGTTTCTGAATTACAGGCATTAATGGCAGTACAGCCCTTCCTTATCTTCCATCAAGATAGAGTGTCCATGAGAACTAATCCTACATTTATGCCAAAGGTGGTCTCCAGGGTATCTTTAAACCAAGCTATCCACCTACCTACATTCTTCCCCAACCCACAGAACAGGGGAGAAAGACTATTACATACCTTGGATGTACATAGGCAACTGCGCTACTACCTGGACAGAACCAAGAGCAATAGAAAAACTGACCAGCTACTGGTAGCATATGCAACAGGAATGGAAGGAAAAGCAATTTCGAAACAGACAATCTCAAAGTGGATAGGAAATTGCATTAGATTTTATTACTCTTACCATGGAAAGGCAACTCCAGAAAACATCAGACCTCACTCCACAAGGGCTACAGCCACTACTACAGCTTTTTACGAGGAGTGGCTACCAAAGACATTTTAGAGGCTGCTACTTGGAGCTCCGTGCATACATTTGCCAAGCATTATAATCTACCCTTATACTCCAGATCCCGAGCAGGTTTTGCCACTGCTGTTTTGCAAGGGATCTTAACTACACCATAATCTTATTAGTACCTCCTCCCCCAGTTTGGCTATGGTATTCTACCCATTTGTTAGGACTGCAGATGCATCCTTGAAGGACATAGTACAGTTTTGTACCTACCATAAATGTAGATGTCCGAGAGGTATGCATCTGCAGTCAGGATTACCCTCCCTCCTTCCCCTCTGTGGTACTCCTAGGATATTTGCCCATCTTGTAGCTAGCTGGGGGAATCTATTATGGTGTATTTGTTTGTATATATGTATATACATGTTTATTTTTATTTGCTATCTGTTATTTGGAAACTTTTACATTTATCCAAATTAGCCTTCCTAGAGGGCACCTGGCATCTGGGGCAAGAAACACTGAGGAAAATGGCGTTGGCTGATGCCTTTATACCCGCTGAACTGCAGCTATGACGTCGGGTGAAGTGCAACATCAGCCGAGGCCAGACCCAGACTTTGGAATCCGGCCGACCGAAGGGCTGCCTGAGGCAGGACAACCCATTTGTTAGGACTGCAGATGCATACCTCTCGGACATCTACATTTATGGTAGGTACAAAACTGTACTTTAGGTCTGCACTGCGTTAAAGTGTCTTAATGTTACCACTGGCACATGGCTTCCTGTCATACACACACAAGCTCCACTGCAATCAGCCTTTTTTGATTATTCTTGCTGCTGCTATTGTTTGTATTTCATCCAAAATGTGTTGCTACTTCCATCAGTTGCTTAAAATCAGCTGCCTAACCAGTGAGCCTGCATTTATCATATCACTAGCTAGGAACACCATAGGAGTTGTGTCTGCTATTTCAGGCCTTTATGCAATACTGATGGAGGTTGTACTAGCCAGCTCGTTAGCCTTACAGAATCATGAAGTGCAGTGGATCAGCAAGGAGGAAGTAAGGATAGCTATGAAGAGGATGAAGAACGGAAAGGCTGTTGGTCCAGATGACATACCTGTGGAAGCATGGAGGTGTTTAGGTGAAATGGCAGTGGAGTGTTTAACTAGATTGTTTAATGAAATCTTGGAAAGTGAGAGGATGCCTGAGGAATAGAGAAAAAGTATTTTGGTACCAATGTTTAAGAATAAGGGTGATGTGCAGAGCTGTAGTAACTACAGAGGGATTAAACTGATCAGTCACAGCATGAAGTTATGGGAAAGAGTAGTGGAAGCTAGGTTAAGAAGGGAGGTGATGATTAGTGATCAGCAGTATGGTTTTATGCCAGGAAAGAGCACTACAGATGCAATGTTTGCTCTGAGAGTGTTGATGGAGAAGTACAGAGAAGGTCAGAAGGAGTTGCATTGTGTCTTTGTAGATTTAGAGAAAGCATATGACAGGGTGCCTAGAGAGGAGTTGTGGTATTATAGGAGGAAGTCAGGAGTGTCAGAGAAGTATGTAAGAGTGGTACAGGATATGTACGAGGGTAGTGTGACAGCGGTGAGGTCTGTGGTGGGAGGGACAGATGCGTTTAAGGTAGAGGTGGGATTACATCAAGGATCAGCTCTGAGCCCTTTCTTATTTGCGATGGTGATGGACAGGTTGACAGACGAGATCAGACAGGAGTCCACGTGGACTATGATGTTTGCAGATGACATTGTGATCTTTAGTGAGAGTAGGGAACAGGTGGAGGAGACCCTGGAGAGGTGGAGATATGCTGTAGAGAGAAGAGGAATGAAGTTCAGCAGGATTAAGACAAAATATATGTGTGTGAATGAGTGGGAAGATAGAGGAATGGTGAGGATGCAGGGAGTAGAGGTGGCGAAGGTGGATGAGTTTAAGTACTTGGGATCAACAGTTCAGAGTAATGGTGAGTGTGGAAGAGAGGTGAAGAAGAGAGTACAGGCAGGATGGAGTGGGTGGAGAAGAGTGTCAGGAGTGATTTGTGACATTCAAGTACCAGGAAGAGTGAAAGGGAAGGTCTACAAGAGGGTAGTGAGACCAGCTATGTTCTATGGGTTGGAGACAGTGGCACTGACAAAAAGGAAGGAGTCAGAGCTTGATGTGGCAGAGTTAAAGATGTTAAGACTTACACTGGGTGTGACGAGGGTGGACAGGATTAGGAATAAGTATATTAGAGGGTCAGCCCAGGTTGGAAGGTTGAGAGGCAAGATTACATTGGTTTGGACATGTGCTGAGGAGGGATGCAGAGTATATTGGGAAAAAGATGCTAAGGATGAAGCTGCCAGGTAACAGGAAAAGAGGGAGGCCTAAGATAAGGTTTATGAGTGTGGTGAGAGAGGACATGCAGGTGGTTGGTGTGACAGAGCAAGACGCAGAGGACAGGAAGAAATGGAAACAGCTGATCTGCTGTGGCGACCCATAATGGGATCAGCCGAAAGAAGAAGCTAGCTAGCTAGCTGTCTTCCTCAGAGTGCCTAGCTGTGGATGAGGGAAAGAAAACAGATAATTTTCTATGAAACAGGTCCTTTTTCCCTGCAAAACCCTCTTCAGGATAACTTTCCTCCTGTGGATAGGCTGCTGGAATGGTGGAATCCTCCCTGGACTGACCTTTTCATCATTGCACCTACCTTCAAAGCCTCTTAATAAGTATGTGGAGAAGAAAGAAAAAAGGAAATTTGGGTCACCTTGACAATGGATCCCATGAATAATGCTATCTTTAAATCTTCTTGGAGTCATCTTGATATAGTTCCTTCTTTGCCCAAGAAGGCAGATGACATTTATAGACCATCTTCCCGAATAGTTTGCACTTTTGGACAAACATCTTAAGGATGACCCTGTCATGTTATCATTTCAACATATGTTGCAAATAGCCTGCAGCAGAAGCATACAATCCAGGTGACTATAAAAGAGACTCAAGTACATGATGGCACACACAGGGAGGATGGGTGTACCTATGCTTCGGGGTGGGGGGAGTGTAGGATCTGCCTGGAACCAGGGACTTTCTGGGCAGGTTACTCAGGTAGCAAGGAGGAGGGCATGATTGAGTTGATGTGTGCACTGATGCCTGTGTTTTCCTAGATAGGAATTTACATCATATAAATTTCTATAAGTCATGCGTGTGATGCTCGCTGCTTGGCTCTCACCTTTAATTAATAGGGAAAGTGTCTGTCTTAGAGGTCAAAGACCTCAAGGTCATTCTTTCACTGGTGAGAGAGGACTCACCTGCAAGTTTACAGCAGGATTCAGTCACTTACCTTTAATGGGCAGAATGCATACAGGAAACCTGGCCATCTTAAGTAATAAAAGAATGCAGAGATACTCACTTCATGAAGAGGGAGGACCCACTTGCAGGGTTTATCAGTATTCAGTATAGTGTCTCCTCCCTTAAATAAGGGGCAATAAGTGGAATGACTGGGTTCATGGAGATTTGGACAGACATTAGCTGTGAGCAGAACAAAGGGGAACATAAGTAGATCCACAAGAAAAAGTCAGGGACAAGATCAAGTGTACTAGCTTTTGATAGCATTTAATCGAAAAGCAAAGCATTTATTGTGTTTTCTGTTCTATCTGTGTAAAAAACTTAAAAAAAAACAAAAAAAATATTCTTGTTCTCCATACTTTCCTGAATAGTTGTTCCAGTGATCAGATTTTGCTGATCCCTGGGCTTTGTCTTGGTTCCTGTACTTCTCCATTTTCCTTGTTTGGTCAGGGGGAAGTTTCTTTACTCACCAGTGAGAGTGGGGAGTACTGAGCTGCCTGTTTGTCCTCAGAGGAGTGGTTTAAGACAGTAACTTGTAGTTCATTGGCCATTTTGGGTCATTTCCTGCCTTTTCCAGCCCCCTGCTATAAAGCACGCTTTAGCGCGGAGTTGCCACAGGAGCACACAAGAGCAGCGGCAGTTAATCAAGGTTAAACTATTCAGGCTACCTAAAGTCCACTCTTTATTTTTTCCCTTAGACCAGCTCTTCTTGAACTGTACTGCTAATCTAACCAGCCTATTCTCTACCTAAAAAGTTCAGCTCTACTTGATTCCTAAGTAGACTATTCTCTATCTGTAAAGCCTAGCACTTGTTCCTAAAGTACTTTTTACTCTGATATAGCACTTTTTATTATACACAGTACCCCACCAGCCTAAAAACCCTTTTTCGATCACCACATCCCCCGAAGTCTTTTTCAAACTCATCTACATAAAGTTTTTGTCTATTCCTTCTAGCATGTCGAGGGATCAGTTGCTAGTGTCCTCTCCTGCTCAGCTGGTGAATCTGGGAATATTGAGGCAATGTTACAATTGCCTCATGTACACAGACAACCCTCTCCTTCTCCCACAAAACACAAATACATGCGAGAGATGCAACTATATAGCCAAACTGGAGGCTGAGCTCTCTCAACATAGGACTGGCAAGACCAGACAGGAGGAGAGAAGGTAACCACACACACCACAAACCCAGTCTCACATAGCACTATCACAACTTCAAATCATACACATAAACACACAAAGACATACTCGGAGGCTCTGATCAAAAATCTACCAAAACAGCAGAGGCCACCAAAGCAGACACCCAAACAACTGCCACCACAGGGCACAGCACATGCAACACATAGACCACAGAGTCGGTGTGCCAAACAGTCACAGCCCTTAAGGCCAAACACAATGCCAGACACACTCGTCATAGGTGACTCCATAGTCAGACACACTGACGTCCCGCTCACCAGACTGAGTAAGGAGAAGGTCACAGTAAGCTGCCTATCGGGCGCTAGAATCCGCCACATAACGCAAGCACTCAGGTCACTCAACTGCAGGTACAGGTATGACTCAGTCATTGTCCATGCTGGTGTGAAAGACCTGAGACGTACCTCCCTGGACTACATGAAAAGAGATATAGAGGAGCTCTCCGATTATGTAGCCCAGGCAGGTATGACCCTGACCTTGAGCAGTATCCTACCTTCACCAAGAATGATGCCACAATATAAAGACAAGATGATCAGCTTTAATAATTGGCTTAAACTATGGTGTCATTCAAAGGGGATCCAATGTCTGTCTGCCTGGGATGACATGCTGGACAAGCCACGCTGATTCGCAAGGGACGGCTTGCACCTGTCACGCCTGGGCTTCCGGATTTTGGCAAAGGCTCTTGCCACCCCCATAGTGCCTTTTTTAGGCAAGGCTCAAATTCTAAACCTACCACCCTAGAACACAAAAAAGGAAAAAGCTAAGGGTAATGCTGCTCAATGCCAGAAGTCTCAACCTCAAGATGCACGCACTCGAAGCCCTTCTCAAGTATGGAGAACATCGATGTCTGTGCTGTGACTGAAACCTGGTTCAAGGCTCCTGAGAGCACCCCGGCACTGTCAGGTTTTATCTCATATCATGCGTTCCGGTCCCAAAATCCGGACAACACCAAGAAAGGAGGGGGGTGTCCATATTCATCAAGGACACCCTCACCTCAAGGTTGGTGGCAACGCACGATACATCGGAGACCATCCAGGTGCAATTAACCGTAGGCAAGACTGCTCTGCAATTTGTAGCATGTTACAGGCCACCCTCTCAAACTCAGGAACCTCACACAGCTTTCCTGAAAACACTGGAGGGGATAACTGTATCTCCAAACACCATCATACTGGGTGATTTCAACTGTCCAAATATAGACTGGGATCACTACTCAAGCCCCAACACTCTAGCCCAAAGGTTCCTAGAGTTCATAAACTCAAATGCCATGGAACAACTAGTTACCATCCCCACAAGAGGAGAACACGTACTAGATCTCATCATCACGAACATGGGGTCACAGTGTTCAACACCAGAAGTATACCCCTCATTGGTGAGATCAGATCATAAACTAATCTCACTGGAAGTCCACATCCCACCCCCACCACAGATAAAAAAGACCACAGTGAAGAACTTCTCAAAAGCCGACTTCACACTTCTAAAGACTGGTGTGGTCTCTTTCAAGGCCCCCGAGCCAGCAGAAACCATTACTAAAACCGCTGAATCACTTACAAATGCCTTCTACCAGCACCTCCAGGACTGCATGGATCAGGCAATCCCAAACAAAACAAAGACTCTTTGTACCAAAGGCAAGCATCCAGTCTGGTGGACCCCAGCCATAAACAAGCTCTACAACAAAAGGAAGAAGCTACTACAAGATAGAGCAAAATCCGTAAAAGGGAAAACACCCTTGATCATTATAAGTAAAAAACTAAGATCTCTCATAAAATCATCCAAGGCAAATTTTGAGAGAAAAATCGCTAAGGACTCAAAAGACAATCATAAGGCCTTTTTAGCTATGTTAGAAACCTGGGAGGAAACTCCCAGATATGCTCAGAATTAGTTCAAAATGATAAAAATCACTGAACCTACAGACATTGCCAACATACTGGCTGACAGGTTCAGTGCAAATTCTCCCCTCCCCAAAGGAGAGATATCTATACCAGAGGATTGTAGCCCCCCAAACATCTCAAATGCTCAGGTGAGAACTGCTCTCTCCAAGGCGAAAAACACAGCATCCATGGGACCAGATGGCGTCCCCGGTTGTGTGCTCCACGAACTCAATGAGGAATTAAACCCGCAGTTAGGGCAGCTGTTTAATCTTAGCCTCACCTCAGAATACATACCCAAGGAGTGGCGTACGGCAAAGGTGGTCCCACTTCACAAAGGATTTGCCTCCACCGACCCCGGAAACTACCGTCCCATCAGCTTGACAAGCCTGGCCTGCAAAGCTATGGAGAGGATCATAATGGAACTCATAAATAAAGACATAGGGGACCTGCAGACATTGGATCCAACCCAGTTTGGCTTTGTCAAGGGCAGATCATGCCTTTTAAACTTGGTTGACTTTTTCGAAACAGTCACCATGGCCATTGACGAGGGCAAGGCAGTCCACACAGCCTACCTTGACCTGGCAAAGGCTTTCGACACAATACCCCACTCGGGTATCATTGAAAAACTCACCAGCGTAAATGTAAACCCATACATCACAAGATGGGTTGCAAACTGGCTAAGTGACAGAACCCACAGGGTCAGAGTTGCTGGCGCCATGTCAGACTCCAAGCCTGTCACAAGTGGTGTCCCACAGGGCTCAGTCCTGGGCCCACTCTTGTTCGGTATCTACTTTTCAGAAGTACAAGCAAACACAGGAGGATTATGGCTGACAAAGTTTGCAGATGACTGCAAACTAGGCACCATAGTTGAAAACCCATCTGACATAGATATCCTTCAGAAGGGTCTCATAGAAACGGATAACTGGTGCCAGAGCCATGGCCTAAAGTTAAACGCCAAAAAATGCATAGTCATACCCTTCGGGAAAAACAAGGTTATCCCTAGTTACCATATAGGTGGCAATCCACTAAGCACAGAAGAGGTTATCAGGGATCTGGGGACCCAGGTTGACAGTAACCTTTCGTTTGACACTCACGTTGCCAAAGTAGTTAGGAAGACCTTCTACATTGCCCACCTGATCATGAAGGGATTCACATCTAGATCAAGGGAGGTCATCGTTCCCCTGTACTCATCACTCATCAGACCAATGATTGAGTACAATGCCCCATTTGGAATGTATCTGACCCGACACCTGCAGCAATTGGAAAGGCCCCAAAAGTTCCTCACCAAAAGGATAAAGGGTCTGCAAAATATGTCTTATGCTGCCCGACTGAAGGAACTCCAGCACTATTCAGTCGCTTACCGTCTGCTCAGAGGTGACCTGTGCCTGACATACAAGGCCATGTCCAACCCGGAATTAATGAACATGCTTCACCTCAAAAAATCTAAATCCATCAGAACTACAAGGGCAAAAGACTTAAACCTTAACACAGCTATTAATGGGACGTGCTGGAGGGACAGATTCATCACCCGGAGACTCCCTATGCTGTGGAACAAAATCCCGGTACATGTGAGGCAGAGCACCTCGCTGGCTTTGTTCAAGAGAAATCTTGACCAATGGATGGGAGATCGCAGGTATACCCCAGGGATAACCTCAGTGTCACTGCTTGACAGAGGCACAGCAAAATAATGGGCATAGTATCCTCTAAACTAAAGGGGTGGCGAAAGCCACAAAACTCTGGGCTAGACTTATAAATGCCCTAGGGCAGATAGCCTAGTATGAACCTATGAACCTATGAACAACATCTGATCTATTTTATCCTGTTACAGACTACAGAGCCATTGATGTTTCTGTTGAGAAGAGTCTAGTCTTGTGCCACTTTTTTTTTTTTTTTTTTATAATTTAGTTGCATTTATTTACTGGGGTATATCATTGCTCAAGCATGATGAGTTACAGTCCCAGCCTGTGCTATAATGAACAGCTTGGCAATTTGGAAGCTTTGCCCATTAGTTCCTTGTTTTTCATGTCCGAGTTCCTGTCATCACTGATGTAACATATTTTAAAGAAGCTGTCGACCTTATTATTCAGAAAGTGCTACTCATGTCAGATAGAAGCTTGGTCATGAGTCAATAAGATGGCTAAGGTAGCCTTAGAACTCACTGCTTTTACGGATCATGCTTTCCTCCAGTACAGCATCCGCTTCTGAATACTTTCACTTAACAACAAAATGTCATCTTCAAGTGTTTTAACCTGTGTGCCTTTTGGATTTGCAGTTAATTCCATATGAATACGTTCTATCCTCAGGTAAGTATATTGAAGGAAGTTAGGAGATATAGAAAGAAATATTTGTCTCAACAGAAAGACTTTCCTTTGAGGGTCAAGATCACACATCTGGACCTTTTTCTTGCCAGTTTATTAAGCTCATAGATTGCCAGTATCAACTTCACAATTTATGATTCATCAGTGCAAATCCATTTATCAAGTGCTTTAGACTGTTTTCCAGGATTCTCACTCGTTTCTGCTAATCTCAAGCCAAGATGTTCTCTGAAAGGTGTATTGTATCTTAGTTGTTCTGATCAGTAACATTCTCCGGCTTGGGTATTCAACTTTGTTAGAAAAGCTAACTTGAGAGCCTTTTTAGTTCAGCAGTCATGGCAGTCTTTAATCTCTTAGGACAGAAAAAGAACTGACACTTTTTATGGGTGTTACATTTGATAAAATTTTCTTTGAATTGCCAGCCTTGATGTACAAAATGTCTTGCACAGTCTTCCTAACTGAAAAAGTGTTCATGACAGACTCTTCCTTTTTTCGAAAAGTCCCTGCTAAAATGTGTGTCTTCACAGACTGTTGTTCTACTGGCCATTACTTCCATCAGAAGAATTTTGGAGTTGCAAACTTTATGTACCAGCCCTTCTTATCTGTGCTTTTATATGCAGATTAGGTGACTGTGAGAACAAATGATGTTCATCGTGTTTCACTGTTGCAGTCATTACATTTGGGTTATGCTGCTGGCAGGCTACCTCAATCGGCCTGAATTCCAAAGTCTTGGTCCGGCGTCGGTTGCTGTCGCCTCTTCCCTGACGTCAGTGCGCCAGGGGTATATAAGATGCAGCCAACACCATTTTCTTCAGTCTTTCTTGCCGCGCGGTGCCCGAAGCAAAAGCAGTTCGCAAGTGCCGGTTGGCTGACTTCTGAGATTTTCAAAATTGAATTTCAGATCCGAAGTCTTCAATAAAGCTAAGTACCCCATTGGGGGAAACTTTTTTCTTGCTCCAGACCGATGTCAGTAAAGTTAACAATTGTATTTCTTGTGGGAAGCAAATACCTCATAAGGCTTTTCATTCTTACTGTATTCCTTGCCTAGGCCCTGACCACGACATTGCTAGTTGTCGGTTTTGTGCTAGATTTAACCAATGCACTATTAAGCGTCGGTACAATTTTGCATTTCATTACTTCGGCCGAAGGTTTAACTATATAATGCCTTCGGAACAGCCGATGTTCGGAGTTCATAGAAAGCACAAGGAAAAAGAAAAGGGCAGGCATCCGAGGTCCAAAACCGACGACGAAGCCTCTTCTAGGCCAGTGGCCGGTTCTCAGTGAGGCGCTTTCGCAGCCCCTGACACCCGCTACCTCAGAGCCGCAGGCCGCCTCCGACTCCCACTTGGAGACAACTAGGCCTCTGGATACTTAGGTATTGGGCTTTCGGAAACTAATCCCTCAGATGGGTCCAGAGCCGCTGAGCGAGCATCGGCTTCTGAGGGTGTTTTCAGACCTACACAGCTTTATATCAAGCCAACTTCAGCATCCAAGACAAAGACTAAAACAGCTTTAAAGACAAGGAAACAAGTACAGCATTCTCCAGGACAGACTTCCATGCCTAAGAAACAGATGCTCAAAATGGCCGAAGACCTAATTACTTTGATCAGGGGTTCCCATTCCCCTCCTGATAAGAGGCCTAGGCAAGACACTGAATATGATTCCTCTGATCAGGTTTCCATTTCCTCTGACTCCTCTTCAGAACAGGGATACTCTCTTCCTCCATATGAGGATTCTGATGCTGAAGAATCTATTCCTTCAGCTTCTCCTCCTGAGGATTATTCCTTTGGGAAACCCCACATACCATGAGGGAGCATTTCCACTGGGAGAACCAAGATTACTCAGAATCTAAAAAAAAGGCTCAGAGACTTTCTTCTACTACCTCAGCACAGACCTCTTGCTATACCACCTGCTCTAGACGTTGTAGATGATGTATTTTCAGAGTCTGGACTGTCTCCCGACTCTTTACCTCCTGCACCTGTTAAGCCAGACAGATACTACAGGGTTCCAGATTCTCATAAATTTCTATATAAAAACCCTGCTGCTGACCCAGAAACTATATCTCAGGGTCCCAAAGGGGTCAAGGCCTCTACTGCAAAAAACCCTGTCCCCTCAGATAGGGATTCAAGGGCACTGGACAGATGGGGGAAAAAAGTTTACACTTCTGCTACCTTGGCTGTAAGGGCTTTAAATTGTCAGTTTCATATGCTTAAATATCAACAATACTTAATGTCACTGCTAAAACAGAAAATGTTGACAAATTCTGAATGTTCTGAGAACAAGGAAATGCAGGATTTATTGCATGCAGCTGAACAAGTGGGAAAGCATACTTTGCAGTGTGGTTTTGATTCACTGGAGGCCTCTTGCAAGGCCGCTGTTACAGGTTCTGTCATTAGAAGGCATGCTTGGTTAAAGGAACAGAATCTGCCTGATCATGTTAAAGCAACATTATTGGATGCTCCATTACAGCATGATACTTTGTTTGGTGTTAAGGCAGAAGAGGTGTTGAAGAAAATGGAGGATAAAGCTAAATCTATGCAGACAGTAAAGGATTTCTTACAGGTACAGCCACCCAGATTTTGCAGGAACTGGCCTTCTATGAATTGGTCCTTTCCAGTGTCAGACAGGCCACAAAGAGGCAGATACAGACGCCCTAGAGGCAGACAACAGCCCCAGGGCTCATACAGGCCCAAACAATGTGGTGCTTCTACCTCCAAAAGTGGAGAAGACAAATCACAGCCATATAGGAAACAGTCCCAATGACTTCCCTCTGCCAATGCCAAGCACTTATCTTTTGGCAGCACCCTTAGGGGGAAAGCTAGCACTTTTTTCACATGATTGGCACATGATCACCTAGGACAAATGGGTCTTAAATATAGTCTCTAGGGCTACAGGTTCCACTTTCAAACCCTTCCAAAGGCAAAAGGTATGCCAGACCTGCCACACAATCAGTGGGCAAAGGCACAAAAACAAATTTAATCTCTCATGGACATGAGGGCTATTCAGCCAGTATCACAACAAGAGCAGGGACAAAGATTTTACTCAAGACTTTTCTTAGTACCAAGAAAGGACAAAGCCTGGAGACCAGTTCTGGACCTTTCTAGTCTAAATACTTTTCTGGACGTTCCAAAATTCAGAATGTTGACTCTGCAGCAGCTTCTGCCCATGCTGGGCAAGAAGGCTTGGCTTGTAACTTTGGATCTCAAAGAGGCATACCTGCATGTCCCAATCAGACAGTCTTGCAGAAGATACCTCAGATTCATAGCTGGCTCAATGCACTACCAATTCTCTGCACTGCCCTTTGGCTTATCTACTGCGCCCAGGGTCTTCACAAAATGCCTGGTGCCAGTAATTGCATTTTGCAGACAAAGAGGAATTCAGATATATCCCTACTTGGACGACTGCCTTATTCAAGCAAAGACCAAAGACATTCTACTAAAGCATCTGGCGTTTGTAAAAAGATTACTTATTTGCCTAGGATACACAGTAAATGAAAAGAAATCAAAACTAGTACCCTCTCAAGAGATAATATTCCTGGGTGCAAGCTTAAATACAACTGCCCAGATGGCTTATCTCACGCCAGACAAACAAAGGCAACTGACTTCTTACTTTGAAAGCATGGCAACAAAGACCCAGTTATCTGCAAGAAAAATTCTGCAGGCTCTGGGCTACATGGCATCCTGCATTCTGCTAATTCCATATGCAAGACTGTATATGAGGAAGCTACAATGGTATCTAAAAAGTGTTTGGACTCAACATTGCCACAGCCTGGAATCATTAATTTCACTCATTCCCTGCCTGCAACAGGAGTTTCGATTGTGGGCACAGGCCTGTCACCACAACAAGGGACAGCCATTCATTTTACCCACAGCCAGGCAAACACTAATAACAGATGCATCAGATTATGCCTGGGGGGAGGCGGGGGGGTGGATACATGGCAGGAACATGTATTCAGCAAGCCAAAGGCATCTTGACATCAATCAAAAAGAGATGCTAGCTGTACAAAATGCCCTGACAGCCTTCACGGACCTACTTCATCCAGGACAACTGCTGATAAAGACAGACAATACTACAGTCATGTGGTACATAAACAAGCAGGGAGGCACACATTCTTACCCCCTCTGCAGACAAGCCATGATTCTGTGGAACACAGCATTGACTTACCAAGTACACCTGCAAGCACAATTCCTGCCAGGAAAAACAAATGCTCTGGCAGGCGAACTAAGCAGAAACCTCATGGATCCTTACGAGTGGAAACTAGATCCACAAATCTTCAACATGATAACAAGGAAATGGGGATGCCTAGACATAGATCTATTTGCCTCCCCTCACAAATGCCAACTACAGAGATTCTGCACAAGGACTTAACACAAACAAGCATGGAAAGTGGATGCTTTGTCATTCAGCTGGAACAGCCTTACAGTATATGCCTTTCCTCCACTGCCTGTCCTCCCCAAGGTACTCCTTAAGGTCAGACAAGAGAAACCACAAATGATACTGATTGCCCCGGATTGGCCATGCCAGCACTGGTACCCAATCCTAAGGAGCTTGTCTCAAGGCCCAGCCTGGACATTGCCTCAAATTCCTCATTTGCTGACCCAACAAAACAATCAGATCCTGCACAGCCAACTCAAAACCCTAAATCTGGCTGCATGGCGGATAGTGTAACCATTCAGAATACACCTCTCTCTAAAGCGGTTATGGATGTTATTTTGGAGGCCAGGAGGCCCAGCACCAGAAAATCTTATGCAGAAAAGTGGAAGAGATTCTGTGTTTCGAACTGGGCACAAAGAATTGACACGCTTGTACCAAATATTCCTCAGATTTTACAATACCTAACTGAGATGCTGGACAAAGGCCTATCCTTCTCATCAATTAAGATCCATGCCTCTGCCATTTCAGCTCATTACAATACGGACCCACCTTTTTTTTTCACATCCACTGCTCAGGCAGTACCTCAGAGGGGCCAAAAACATAAGACCTCCAAGGAGAGCATCAGTACCTGCATGGGACCTCAATTTTGTCTTGGAAAAACTCACACTGCCTCCTTTTGAGCCAGCCAATACAGCTGAGATAAAATTCTTATCATGGAAAACAGCTCTGCTCCTAGCAATAACTTCAGCAAGAAGAGTCTCAGAGTTACAGGCATTAATGGCTGTGGAACCATTTATTCTCTTCCATCCGGACAGGGTTTCTCTAAGGACAAACGCAGCATTTATGCCTAAGGTAGTGTCCAGTGTGGCTCTTAACCAAACCATTCATTTGCCTACTTTTTATCCAAACCCACAGAATAAAGGGGAGAGACTTCTGCATTCTTTGGACATACACAGACAGCTACGCTTCTACTTGGACAAAACTAAAGCTTTCAGAAAGACTGAGCAGCTTTTGTGGCATATGCTGCTGGATCACAAGGAAAGGCTATCTCAAAGCAGACTATTTGAAAATGGATAGGACACTGCATTTGTTTCTGCTATTCACAACATGGCAAATCAGTGCCTAAGGGCATTAGACCACATTTGACCAGGGCAGCAGCCACCTCAGCAGCCTTCCTCAGAGGAGTACCAACCAAGGATATTTTGGAGGCTGCAACTTGGACTTCAGTGCACAGTTTTACTAAGCACTACCACTTACCTCTTTACTCTAAATCCAGAGCAGGCTTTGCCACTGCAGTTCTGCAGGGCCTTATAGCCACTCCTAATTCTATTTAGACTCAGCCGCCGGACCTCAGCTTTGGGGTTCAACCCAAGTGTAATGACTGCAACAGTGAAACACGAACATAGTACAGTTGTGTACCTACCATAAATGTAGATGTTCGAGTGTATTCACTGTTGCAGTCCAGGTTACCCACCCACCATCCCCCTTTCTTTGCTGGGACTTATCTGTACCTCTCTATTCTATACAACTTATGTGGTGTATTTGCTTGTAGATGAAAGTAATGCTTATTTTACTGCATGCTTTTTTATAAGCAATGTTTTTAGCCTACCCTTTTGGGGGCACCTGACATCTGGGGCAAGAAAAACTGAAGAAAATGCCGCCAGCTGCATCTTATATACCCCTGGCGCACTGACATCAGGGAAGAGACGACAGCAACCAACGCCGGACCAGGACTTCGGAATTCAGGCCGACTGCGGGTAGCCTGCCAGCAGGATAACCCAAGTGTAATGACTGCAACAGTGAATACACTCGAACATCTACATTTATGGTAGGTACACAACTGTACTTTTCATTTATGCCCTAGTAATCAACTGAGAATGACTTTTTCCTGTTAATTTTCTTATCTTTTTTCAAATTATTCCATCAGTGGTTAATATTTCGCTGCACTGTGTGGATGTGCATTGGCAGTTAAGGTTTTATCACGGCAGCACTGAAGGCTATCAAGAACAACTCCAAACTTTAATTCCTTCACTGAAGAAAAAAACTGGGCTGCCGTGTATCCAAGTTGACATTGTCAGAAAAATTGCTGTCTAATTTCATTAAGTTGCTTTGTCAGAAATACAACAAACTGCCACTTTCTGAACCCAGAACTCTTTCAAATAGAGCAGTGACTGCCTCGCAATCCTTTTTCAAAAACGCATGTTTGGATGATATCTGTGAACCAAAAATATGGACATTTCTAAACACTTTTGCAAGACACTGTAAGATGGAATGATTTCAAAATACTGGTTACTTTGATGTCAGAATCATTAGGGGTATGTTTCCATAAGAAATCACCCAGAACAGCAAGCTTGGGACTCTGCCCTGTCAATTGACAAAGATGGAGCTTCCAATATCTGGAATATATATGGAAGTTACAAATCTTTATTGCTAGTTCCACCTTCATCAGTGCACCCACCCAATTTCACCAGCTTCAGTCGTGAAAAGGCCTGAAAGGTAACATTTTGTTATTGTGGTAGTTATTGCAGTTATTTCTTTGTAAACAGTGGCACTTGTTGATGCACCTAAGCATGAATTGAGCAGTTTCTGAAGATGATCCTTTTTCACACATCATTATGACTAAGGGAAGGGGCCAGTAGCCTGAGAATGTTTTAGACACTTGAGTTAAAGTCTTGCTGGCCTTATTCCAATCAGGTGATTTAAATTAAACTACCAGAGAAGGATCTGTCATTACAGTAAGTTCTCTCTTCTTTAAATGTCCTCCTTTAACCCTACAGCTATTGATGAAAGGCCTACTGATGTTATTGGCTGCATCATTGATTATCAACGGAAATTCTTCGGACGTGATCTGAACTAATCAGGGTACTTAAGTATTATCGCAACCACATGTCTCACCTGCTGTAATTCATAATGCCATCGCGGAGCAACTTTATCTCCAGCTCAGAAGGGGAGTGTAAACTCCAAATTAGTTTTGTATCACATTGTGTCAGAAACAGGAATAATGACAAAAGTCCTCGTCCTGGCCAGCATGTTTTGCTGAAGACACTTCATGAAAAGTAAAAGGAACCTGCCTGCTGATACATATCCCGCATGTGTATATCATTACCTACTGACTTCCATTCTCAGAACATCTCACTGACTTGGTAGACAGTCACACATTTTAGGAGGGGCAGACCAAAAATATGTGGTAAAAAGGTAGACATTGTGCAAAAAGCTGGACAGTTGACAGGTCTGTAATAGGTACAATGGTAGCAAGACACAAGTGGGAATTAGGGATGCTAGAGCAATCATATGCAGTAGGAAGAGAAGTGGCAGTAACGTCCAAGAGCCCATTTAATTTCTGATTACAGAAGTAGTACTATTGGAACATGTCACAATCTGCAAACAGATACTACCAATTCTACCTTTTATATTAACCTTTCTACCGTAAGTGAAGGGAAGCTTTGGGAATTGTGTAACAATGACAAGACACTCCTGTCAAGTTTGACTCCCAAGAAATGTGCCGAAAACCTACAAGAACGTGAGGACAACAGCCTAAAAATGTAGGTTTAGGTTTTTAAAGGGTTATACACCTTCAGTTTTACACAATAACTTGAAATGTAGTCGACACGTGAACGGCATATGGCTGTTTAGTACTTGCGTATTATCAGCTACAAATGTGGTGTGGTTGTGATAATACGCAAGTACCCTAAACAGAAACTTGCCAGAGTATACAAAATAAGAAAAATGTTTTTGCTAGTGTGTCTATGCCTAATTCATATCTTATTTCTCTCTTATATTCTTTACATCTTCTTACAAGTCTTCTCCTATCCCTCCATGATAGCCTGGAGCAGGCTTAAAATACAGTAGCTTGTGATTTTTTTTCCTTCTGAAAAAAAAATCTCTACTAGTTAAAATTGACCTACATTTTTTGACTGTCCCTTGCTTTCCAGTGTTATTCAGAGAACTACTCAGCGTGAACTTAGACCATTGGCTGGTAAACTTGTTAATAGTCAAGAAAGGAAAGTACATTTGGTGACATACTACTCTATTGTTGCTCGTAAGATGTGGAGTCATCTCCCCAATCATCTCAGGTACATCTGTAATAAAAATAAAACTGAAAAATCTTCTGTTGCATTAGAAAAAGACAGAGAGCTATTACTTTAAGGTTTACCTGAACATTCTGTACTTGCTATTTGGCCCTTCATTGACCGTTGAAATTACATAAATCTTGATCTGAACATTCTCTTCTTTCCAGTTTACTGTACATTTTACTCCTTATATTCTGTTTACCTGATCCCATTTCCTGATGAATGGTAGTCTTCCTCAGTTTCACTCCACAAGCAGTTCCTCGTCTTTCTTACTACTGATCTGTGTCATTTTTGTAGATGAGCATTTACTTTTAAAGTCTTTCTCCTTCTCATATTGTTCAAACAGCTTACTGTTAAATTGCATTTTGCAGAAATGATCATGTCAGCCTTCCCTTATAATGCCTGCAGTTTTGTCTCAGTTATTACAGTATGTTTTTTCGTTCCTTTCCAACTTTTTCCTTTTTGTTACATTACTTTGTACATGGCTGCTGAATACTGAAAGTATTGTATTAGGTCAAGTTCATAGAAGACACAGTCATTTTATATTATTTTGCATCTTTTTTAAAAACATTTTTATTAACTTATCACTTAAGACAAGGCACACAAATATTAATAGAAAAGAAAACAATGTTAACATTTTTTCCATTGCCATACATTGTATTTGACCTGTATGCTTTCTTTCTTTATAACTGTCATTCAGTCCATCATTATATAAATTGCTCAGTTCCTGCTTTCCCTTAAATCTCACTTTTCCTCCCTAACATTGTTCTGCAAATTCTGTTTATTTCTATGCAATTTGCTCCTTCCCTTTTCAAAAGATTCCCCTTTATGTTCTTTTGTCTTTTTTATAATGTTCATACTTCTGTACATCTTGGTATGTAATCTTATTAATAGTTCAAAGTATGAGAGAGAGAGAGAGAGAGATTTCCACTAGTTTGCTCACAGTCATGTGCAGTTGTACTGTTGTATGTTTTTCTGCATGTATGCTAGTTTGTATTTTTTATCAGTGCTGTTAAAAGTGACTTCAGATTTGGATGGCCTTGGCCATATAACTAATTAGTGTGTGTGCAAACCAGTCCATCCAACTTCCAGTTTTCTTAACTAAATCTCGGAAGGCCCAGTGATGCAGCGGTAGCCTTGTCGCCTCACAGCAAGAGGTTCTCCGGTTCGATTCTCGGCTGGGGTGCCTTCTGTGTGGAGTCTGCATGTCCTCCCTGCATTCGTGTGGGTTTCCTCTGGGTGCTCCGGTTTCCTCCCACATTACAAAGACATGCGTCTGGAGTGTTTCTCCCCAGGCCTCTGCTGAAAAATTGGCTTTGTTCCAAGTCTGACTTTCCCATTTAACAAATGTTAAATAAATAAATAAAATAAGTATGACAGTAGAGTGGAATCATCATCATCTTCATCAGCATCAGCATTCTCCTCGCATATCCCCCCTTTTCCCCATTTTCTGCATGGGGCTGGGGAATCATGTTAACTGTAGCCATCTCTCTTTTCAATACCTTCTTCGACAATTATTCCTGACTGTGCAGGTCTTCTCTCATACAATCCATCCATCTCTTTGCTGGACACCCTCATTTCCTCTTGCCTTCTTCCTGTCTGTCACAAATTTTCTTCACAAGACTATCTGCTTTTCTGAACATCTGCCCAAAACACCATAATCTGTTCTCTTTGATCTTCTGTGCAATTGGAACTATTTTTGTTTCTGCTCTGAAGTCCTCATTTCTTTGTCTATCCCACTGTGTGCATCCTACCACTGCTCTCAGGCACTTCATTTCCATCACCACTAATTTCCGTAACTGCTGTGCCATTATTGCCCAGGTTTCTGTACCATACAGCAGTACTGGTTACACCAGTGTTTTGTACACCTCACTTTTCAGCTTCTTTTGCATTCTTCTGTCAGGCACCCCCCGACACTCTGTACCAGTTGGCTGCAACCCCCCCCCCGATTTTAGGTTTGCCATCTTCAGTCAGACTTCCCTTCTCCTCAACCACCCCTCCCAGATACTTGAAGCTGTTAGCTTATTTCACTGTTGGCTTCTTTTGATTTTCTCCATTTGCTGCCATTACAACAGTGTAATTTGTACTCAAATTCATTCCACATGCCTTCTGTTTTACATTCCATTCTCCTGTCCTTTGCTGAAGCTCATGTTCAGAGTCTGCCTGTAATGCCACATTGTCTGTGTACAGCAACATTGTTGATCTGTCCCTCTGACCCATTTGCTAATGTCCATTACCAGTATGAACAGTAGTGAGCTCAGAGCTGAATCATGATGCAGAGCCACTCCCACTGGGATCTCCTCTGTGAGACCAAACACTGTCTTCACTGAGTCCCTGTACATAGTCTGCATTAATTCTACCAATGCTTCTGGGACTTTGAACCACGTCAGGACTGCCCAAATCAACTTTCTTGGGACTTTGTCATATGCTATCCCCAAGTGTTAAGAATTCCCAGTTGGACTCTTTTCTCGTGTCTAGCTTCTTCTCAATTATCTGTCACACTGCAAACATCAGATCAGTTATGCTGCATCCTGATTTGAATCCGAACTGCTCATCTCCCATCTTACTTTTTGCTATTGAGCTTATTTGTTAATCAGTCACCCAGTGTGGCAGCAGTTTGATATCTCTGTACGGCCAACAGTTATGGATGTCCTCTTTGTTCTTGTACACTGGCACAAGTATGCTTATTCTGCAGTCATATGAGATGCCCTTTTACTCCATACTGCTCTGAGTATCCTTAGGAGTCATTTCTGCCCTATCTCACCCAACATCTTGATCATATCTGCTATGACCTCATCTGAGCCTGCTGCTTTCTCTGACTTCATTTTCCGGAGTGCTATTCTTATTTCGTCTAGGGTGATTTCCTTATGTTCTTTCATTGTAGGCTGTGTCTGGGGCAGGTTTCTTTATTCAGAAGTTGCTAGAAGTACTACTTCCTTCTGTTTTTGATTCTCTGTGGACTGGTGAGCAACTTGTTGCTGGCAATTTTTATGAAGGGTGTCTAACTGTCTTTTTTTACCTATCTGTGTTTGCCTTGCAATTTGATACAGTTCCTTTGTACCATCTGCTGAGTCACTATCCAGAAGATGGCAGAGTGCCTTTGATGCCTTGATGTTTTTCGTGTTTCACTGTTGCAGTCATCACCTGTGGGTTATCCCTGCTGTGGTAGCCCTCGGCCGGCCCGAGTACCAGAGTCAGTGTTTTTCTGCGTCGGCCGCTGTCGCTTGGTGATGGAGATCAGGTCGTTAGTGCTATAAAGCAAGGCAGCCGACGCCATTACATCAGTCTTTCTTGCCATGGAGCCTGTAGCAGAAGCAGTTCGCAAGTGTGCCAGTCGGTCACTACCAGAGTACGAATTGAGCTGTAAACGTCTAAAGCCAAGTACCCCATTGGGGATCCTTTTTTCTTGCACTAACCGATGTTCAAAAAAGTTAACAATTGTCTCTCTTGTGGAAAGCAGATCCCACACCGAGACTTCCATTCATACTGCATCACTTGTTTAGGCCCAGACCACGACGTTCCCCATTGCCAGGTCTGTGCCCTCTTTAACACAAGAACCATTTGTCATAGAGCTCTTATTGTAGACAGGTATTTTCGTCTTCCATCTTCGCATTCCGAAATGGTGTCCATCAGCCAACAATCTGTAGACATTCTGAAAAAACTTAGAGATAAAGATAGAGACGGACCACACAAGGCTAAGCCTTCCGACAACGCTACCGCTAAGCAGGTCGTCAGTTTTCCGGAATTCAGTGAGGCGCTTTCGCAGCCCCTGATGCCTGATACGATATCTACGCAGGCCTCTACCAAGACCCTTTCGGAGTCTGGTATGCCGCAAAAATCTTCTTAGTCTTCCAAGCCTTTGGTTGTCTCTGCCTCGGTTGGGTCCAGAGCTGCGACGCAGGCACTGGCTTCCGAGGAGGCCTTTCGCACTACTGATTCTAGACAAAAACTGACGTCTTCTCTTCCGACTACCATTTCTCTTGGACCAGTGGATTCTCTTAGGCCTAGAAGCCAGGCCACTCCTAGAAAATCTACCTCTAGCCACCATTTTACTCCTGCTCTACCATCCCATGCCCAAATGCTTAAGATGGCAGAAGATCTTATCTCCCTTATTAGGGGTAGTCAGGCCACAGCTTCTAAAAGAAAAAGACACCCTTCTCCTGAACTAATGGCAGGACAAGATTCTGAGGAATGTGATTATTCAGATTTTGAAGAGAAACAACAACCTCTGACTGCTTATGAGGATTCAGATGCAGAGGAATCCATTCCTTCTGCCTCCCCACCAGAAGACCTTTCCTTTGGGGAAACCCTTCACACCCTCAGGGAACATTTCCACTGGGTATCTCAGGACTTCCCTCAGTCTAAGAAAAGGCTAAGAGAGTTTCTAGACCTGCCTCAGCACAGACCCCTGGCCATCCCTCCTGTCTTAGAAGTGGTGGATGATGTTTTCCATGAATCCAGCTTAGCCCCTGATGCCCGCCCACCTGCTCCAGAGTACCAGATTCTCACAAATACCTGTACAGAAATCCTGCTGCAGACCCGGAGGTCATTACACAGGGACCTAAAGGAGCTAAGGCTAGTTCTGCAAAGAATCCTATTCTTTCTGACAGGTATTCCAGAGCTCTGGACAGATGAGGTAAAAAAGTATACACCTCTGCAACCTTAACTATCAGAGCACTCAACTGTCAGTTCCATATGTTAAAATATCAACAACACACTTTGGAACTATTAAAGCAAAAGATTTCTACCTTTCCTGACTGTGCAAATTCGAAAGAGTTAGCAGATTTACTGCACTCTACTTGTCAAGTGGCCAAACACTCATTACACTGTGGATATGACGCCCTAGAAGCCTCAAGCAGGGCAGCAGTGTCAGGATCTGTCATTAGGAGACATGCATGGTTGAAGAGACAACCTCTCCCTGATCATGTAAAGTCTAAATTAATTGATGCACCTTTGGATAAGGACTGCTTGTTTGGAGTAAAAGCAGAGGAGGTGCTTAAAAAGATGGCAGACAAACAAAATCTGTGCAAGCAGTAAAATATTTCTTTCAGGTTCAACCTCCTAGGTTCAGCAGGAATTTTCCCTCTAAGCACTGGTCCTTTCCTGCACCTAGCAGACAGGGGCAAGGTAAGCCCCGCAGGGACAGACGACCCAGGCCCCTATCCCAGGGACAGCAGAGAACCAAATAGTTGACCATTTCCGTCCCAGAGGCAGGGAGTTCTAAGCCATCCTTCTAAGGCAAAAACTCTCAATGACCCCCCCCCCCGCCATCCTTTCACTCACAAAAAGCTAGGAGGAAGGCTCTCCCTCTGCAAAGAAAATTGGCTTTCTGTAACAAAGGACCAATGGGTCTTAAAGATAATTTTTAAGGGATACAAGTTCTCTTTCAACGAACTCCCAATTCCAAGAGAATACCCAGACTTACCTCCAAATCAGTGGGCAGAGGCTTTGAAACAAGTCCAAACTCTCATTTTCCAGAGGGCAGTAGAACCAGTTCCCGCAGATCAAACAGGCAAAGGCGTTTATTCCAGGCTATTCCTTGTTCCCAGAAAAGAGGGCACTTGGTGCCCCATCCTGGATCTATCCATTCTGAACATCTCCCTGGTGGTCCCCAAATTCAAAATGCTAACTTTGCAGCACCTGCTGCCTATGTTGGCAAAAAATGCCTGGTTAGTGACCCTAGACTTAAAAGATGCCTACCTCCACATCCCCATAAGGGAATCCTGCAGACAATTCCTGCACTTCAGAGCAGGCTCACAGCACTTTCGGTTCTCTGCGCTACCCTTTGGCTTATCTACTGCTCCCAGGGTATTCACCTAAAGCTTATCCCTGGCCATAGCATTTTGCAGACTGAGAAATATACAGATTTACCCTTATCTGGACGACTGCCTCATTCAGACAGAGTGCAAAGAAAAGCTGCTCCAGGACCTTCTCTTTGTCAAAACCCACCTACCCTCCTTAGGGTTCACCATCAACGAGAAGAAATCAAAGCAAGGACCCTCCAGGAGGATCATTTTCTTGGGAGCACTGCTAGACATAGAATCCCAAATGGCCTTCCTCTCCCCAGAAAAGCAGAGCTTCCTGCCTCTCTACTTTACCCAGCTGGCTTCCAGAAGTCACCTCACGGTGAGGAAGTTCCTGCAAGCCTTGGGGTACATGACTTCTTGCATCTTTCTAATTCTTCTAGCCAGGCTTCACATGAGAAGACTTCAGTGGTATCTAAAGAACTTTTGGTGTCAGCACTCTCAGCCTCTAGAGACCTCTCTCCCTCTGATCCCCTGTATAAGGGCCAAGTTTCTCTGGTGGGCAGGGGCCTGTGCCAAGAACAGGGGTCTTCCCTTCATCCTCCACCCTACCGGGCAGACCATCACCACCGACACCTCAGACATTGCTTGGGGCGCTCACTTAGCATGCAGGTGCCCCCAAGGCCTTTGGGATGCCCAGCACCTTCCCTTACACATCAACCAGAAGGAAATGATGGCAGTACAAAAGGCTCTGACATCCTTCAAACCCCATCTCAGGCCAGGGGTTCTCCTTATCAAAACAGACACCACAGTAATGTGGTACATCAACAAACAGGGAGGGACCCAATCTTACCCTCTGTGCAGGCTAGCCATAAACCTTTGACTGACAGCCTCCTCCATGGGATTACACCTAATAGCCCAATACCTGCCAGGGATCAACAACACCCTGGCAGACCACTTAAGCAGAAACATACTGGACCCCCATGAATGGCAGCTCCACAGAAAAATCTTTTTGCAAGTCACCCAAGAGTGGGGAACTCCGGAGGTGGATCTCTTTGCTTTGCACCTCAACCACCAGCTACAAAAATTCTGTACCAGGGAGTATCACCACCTAGCTTGGAAGGTGGATACCTTGATGTTCCCCTGGAACTCCCTCTTTGTGTACGCATTCCCTCCTCTGCCTCTTATTCCCAAGATACTGATCAGGATAAGGGAGGAGAGACCAAAGGCCATCCTCATTGCTCCATTTTGGCCCACACAGCATTGGTACCCCTTACTGCGCAGCCTGACATCACAGCCTTCCAGGCAGCTTCCCCTGATCTCAGACCTCTTGACTCAGGTGGTGGTGGTGGTGGGGGGGGGGGGGATGCTGCACCCAGATTTGCAGAATCTCAAATTATCAGCATGGCTAATACTCGACAAGCAAACAAAGGGTTCCAGTTAAGCAAACAGGTCCTAGACATTATCACAGAGGCCAGAAGGCCCAGCACCAGAAAATCTTATGCAGGGAAATGGAAGATTCTGCTCCTGGAGCCAGTCCAGAGGGGGCAGTTCCTCTCAACCTTCCGTCTCTCTTATCCTGGACTATCTAGCGAAGTTACTCAATAGTGGCCTCTCCTCCTCTTCTGTTAAAATCTACGCCTCGGCCATTTCAGCTCATTTCGATACAGACCAGCCCCTGTTCTCACATCCTTTGATTAAACAATTCCTCAGAGGGGCTTCTAATATCAGACCTCCCAGAAGGCCACCCACGCCAGCCTTGGACCTGAATTATGCTTTGGAAAAACTAACCTTACCATCCTTCGAACCTGTTGCTTCAGCAGAACTGAAATACCTCTCCTGGAAGACTGCTTTCCTACTGGCTATCACCTCAGCCAGAAGGGTTTCAAAACTTCAGACACTGATGTCCATTGAGCCCTTCATCATTTGCCATGCAGACAGGATATCCCTGAGGACTAAGCCCTCCTTTATGCCCAAGGTGGTATCTAATGTGACTCTCAACCAGGCCATACATCTACCCACCTTCCTCCCTAACCGTCAAAACAAGGTGGAAAGAATTCTGCACTCACTAGACATGCACAGACAGCTTAGATACTACCTGGACCATACTAAACCCTTCAGGAAAACAGACCAACTGCTTGTCAGCTTTGCCCCAGGTGCGGAGGGGAAGCCCATTTCCAAGCAAACCATTTCCAAATGGATATCACACTGTATCCATTTCTGCTACAGATTACATGGGAAACCACCCCCTAAGTTTCTTCGTACCCATTCCACTAGGGCAGCCTCCACTTCCACAGCATTCCTCAGAGGAGGTCCCACCTGGGACATCTTGGAAGCTGCCACCTGGACCTCTGTCCATACCTTTACAAAGCATTACCACCTACCCCTTTTCTCTAAGGCTTGGGCAGGGTTTGCTTCTGCAGTTCTGCAGGACATGCTTACCCATGCCTAGGTCTCTAACTAATGCTTCCACCCCTCTCCTCAGCTTTGGGAATCCTCCCACAGGTGATGACTGCAACACTGAAACAAGAAGAACATAGTACAATTGTGTACACTTATCATAAATGTAGATGTTCGAGTGTATTCACTGTTGCAGTCCTAGTTTCCCTCCCTCCTTCCCACTTATATCCTCTTCCCTTAGGGAGACATAAGCTTCTTATGGTGGCTTTTAGCCACCAGGACCACTTTACCATGCTTCCTTGGGCTTCTGACTGGTTAGGGCAAGAAAAGCTGATGTAATGCGTCGTCCGCCTTGCTTTATAGCACTGACGACCTGACACCAGTCACCAAGCGACAGTGGCCAATGCAGAAAAACATTGACTCTGGTATTCCAGCCGGCCGAGGGCTAACACAGCGGGGATAACCCACAGGTGATGACTGCAACAATGAATACACTCAAACATCTACATTTATGGTAAGTGTACAAAACTGTACTTTCTTTGCTATTGTAGCTTGCTAGGAAACAAGTATTTCTTCTTAGCCTGGTCCATCTTTTCTATCTCACACTTTTTCCTGCACTCCTCCTTACTTTGGATGACTTTCTAGACTTCTACATTTCACCACCAGCTTTTCTTATGTACCTTGCTTCCATACCTGGGTCAGCCACATACCTGTTCTGTAGTCATTACAGATGCTGTTTTTAGGTGTTGCCATGCTTCTTCAACTCCACCTATTTCCTCTTCTTCCTGAGGTGCTAGAGTCTTGAGTAATTCCTTGAACTTTTGTGCTTTTCCTCCACGCAACTTCCACGTCTTCACCCTAGTTTCTGTTGATCTTAGAGCCTTCAGTGACTACTGCTTGCAGCTGATTGTATCAACCAGTGGTTTATGCTGTGGGCCAACTGTTTTACTGGGGATGACTGCAATCACTGATTCTACCCCAGTGCCCTTTCCTTACTAGGAGGAAGTCTGCTGCCCATACACTGGAGTCTGATTGCTATGAGTCTGTTGCTAATTCTTATGACACCCCTCACACTCTTCTGAAGCCTCTCCCTTACCTCAGTTCCCACCCCATTTCTAATCTGTCCTGCTGAGCAGTAGTCTCTGGATCCTGAGCCAAGTGGCTTTGCTGCCCTGCAATTCCATCTTGTCTGCTGGATATATAGGATGTCTAGCCTCCACCTTACCATCATGTCTTCCACTTCCAAGCTTTGTTTTGTCATTGAACCTACATTAAGTGTAGTAATCCTTTGTTCATGTTTGACAGTTTGAATGGTTTTACATCCAGCTTTCTGTCAACAAAGGTATCCAAGGTAATCCAAAATGGGCAACTGGACACTGGGTGCTGGGCTTTATGGCGAGTGCACACTAGCAAATAGGGCACATACACCACTCCCACCATTAACATATGTCGCTAGTTTCGGTCGTAGTAGGCCAGATCCTCAAACTACTTATCACCATCAAATACTCATGTCCATTTTTGGTGACATTATTCAACACGGCCAAATCACCTTAAGCCACCATTGAGTGGCTAGTCCAGACATGGTGAGCAGTCTGTGATGTGTGTTCTTCTGTCTAGAGAATACTGCACAGCACAGTTGATGCACAGAGAGGTTGGTCTGTGCAACCCTTCCCTCTGTAAGCACGATCTAGAATCTGTGCTGCTGCCCACAACTTCATTCTTGGGTGAGTTTTAGGTGGAAACACTCTGCATGTTTTTGGGTGGCTGCAGAGAGACAGGAAGAGCATGCAAACTCCATACAAACATTGGCTGGAAGTCAGGTTGGAACATTGTACCTTGTGCATAGGAGTCAAAGACCTTGACCATTATGCCAACTAGTCTCTTGACTACATCAGAACTGACCATCTGGCTTGTGTTATATGTTAAAGGGAAGTAAGATTTGCCTTTTGTCAAAGTAAACTTTGCCAGAGTGATTTGATTATTAGATTTCTTTTTGTTATGAAAATACAAAAGAACCTTAGAAGGACTAATTGGGATCCAGTCCACAAGGCCTGTGTCACTAGCTGCATACTTTAGAAATGTATCTACCCATGGGTAGTGCAGAGGTTTAGATGTGCTTATTTATTTATTTGACATTTGTTAAATCAATTTCTTAAATAAATAAAATGTGTGTAGGTTTACTAAAATTAGAAGCTTGATGCTCAAGGAGGATTTGGCACAACTAATTTAAAGTGGTCCTTTAACTATCTTCCTTGGATTGCTTTAGGGTGCGATTGGGTCTCTGCCTAAATTGTATTATTTATTCACCGACTCTTACAAAGCCAAATGATAGAGATTTGTGAAGCAGTCATTATAGCAATGGGTCTGTCTTTGTAAGTATTCAATACTGGCCCTCTTCTAATACCTCTGTCTAATCACACACACGAACATTATCTGATTCCTGAGCTTAGTGTTCTGTGCATATTTTTGTTGTTGCATGCCATGGTGCCACATATTGGAATGAGAGCGATTCTAGCTCCTGTGCCATTTGCACATTGTGGATCTTGATGTTTCTCATGGATATTTTTTGTACATTCCATGTGTAAGATGTATCACAAGCCAGGACATGAATCATTACTGTTGGTGTCAGTGCCATTGGCAGACAACGGATGAGCTTGAGATTTGCCACAGTTCTGTAAAGATGTCAATTGTGTGTATGCCTGCTGTAGGCACTGGCAGAAGGGACCTTATAATGATTCCATGCCAGTGTCAGTACAAGAAAAAGCACGAGGGTAAGAGGTCAAAGAATAAGTAAATCATCCTCCTGCAAAATCTATCCAGTAGGTGGCCTTATGTGTCTTTGCATCTCACAGGTTTCACTTCATCTGGTGAGTCACCAAGTTCATACATATGGCCCAATGTTGAGGCACTCCTCTGCCAACTTCCTTACGGCCTGTATACAGAAATGTCTTCTCTGTCTGATTCCACTGTTGGGAGTCCAGAGAATGCTCATAACCCAGCCTGTTTCTGAACAGAAGGTCATTCAAGTACTGCAACATTGGTCGGATGGTCACACTTGGGACTAAGATATCTTCTTTCCAGGTTTTTCTTGGATTTCTGTGGAGTTTGCCAGCCATGGTGATGGAGACTCTTGCAGGCCCTTACATGGAATCGGGCTAGATCTTGCGAGTACATCTAGTGGAACCTTTGTTTGAGGATGCTGGAGTACAGCTTTAAAGAGCATGGGCTGATGGCAGCTCCAGGCTTGACATTAACGTTTAATGATCTAGGGTCATCTCCACCAAGTGCTTTTCCAGGTACTTGGACCTCATCGTCTATTTTTTGGCATTTGCTTGTTGCATGTTTGGCTGTTTGCACGTTGACCAAAAAGTAATCACTCCACACAAGTGAGGAGAGAGAGGGAGAGAGAGAGATACTCCTTTAGTGTCATTGGAAGGGGAATCAGAGGATCAAGAGGGCATTATTTCTAAGCCACATAATGATAGCACATCCATTCCCTACAGGTTGACTACTAGATAATGCCTGCTTTGGGGGAGGCTCTCAGACTGATGACTTCCTTTACAGACTGAACTGTGTTTTTCTTCCTTCTTCATAGAAACTTCTCAGGCATTATAATGGAAAGAAGGATGTGGACCGCTGAATCACCCTATCGTGGAGCCTGTCCTCAAATATTTTTTGCAGATTGTTTCAGTATCAAGATGTCTGTCTATACCTTCTCTATGCCCCCAACTGTATGGATTAAGATCTCCGTCACCTCTTCGCACCAGAACAGGGTCCCAAAGACCACAATAATTTTTACCTTTAAACACGATAAGGAAGTCAAGTTTTGGGCAGTTGATATAATTTATTTATTTATTTATTTATTTTATTTTATTTATTTAAATTTGTTGACCGGGAGTGTCCGACTGGACGTAGGTCCATTTTCAGCGGAGGCCCGGGGAGAAAAGCTCCACAGTAAAATAAACAGACAGTAGTTACATTGGATTTCATAGCGATTAACAATTTAACATAGCAATTACTTACAACATATTTACAGATGAAGAACATAGTACATCAGTAGACAACTAGAATATTAATCTGTGAAGTACATAACAGACATTAACAGATGTTACAATGAGAAGTTAGATAAGATATAAGATTTTTTTTTTTTTTTTGCTATAATAGGGATTAGATCCTTCAGTGATATTTCTCACATTTTCATATAGCACTTCACCTTAGTGGCTGAAGCACTGGTTAAGCTGACACACCCCTTACGTCAGGAATAAAATAAGATCTGATTAAGACTCTTACCACAGCTTCTGAAACTTACTGTAGTAATGCTAAGGCTACTGCAGCAGACTCAAGAATGTGCCCTTGCAGGCTGGCATCATTTAAACTCTCCTTCTTTAAGGAGATTTTAGTAGGCCATTTGGATGCTCCATGCTTTTGTGAGGTCATCTTTTGACAGCCTTCCAAAATGTGCTAAAGGAGAAATAAGTATTGACTGACAAGGGATTGAATGATGCTGCTCTACCTTTACCTGTCCTCTATGCCACACCATTTAAGAAGGAAGCCATTCATAGAATGAGGAAGGGCCCAAAGCACAAAGCATTTTTGTATATTGACCAAATTTCTGAGAAGAATGATTCCACTAGCCCAACAACTACAGGAAGGAGTGTTTTTTCAAGTCTGACTCTGCTTGTAGGGTTATCTCAAAGGACTCTTGGATGCTATATGTTGTCGTGTTTGAGACTTGAATGCACATATCAGGACAGACAGAACAGGGTTTGAGGACTGCCTGGGTCCACATGGGTGGGGCAACAGGAATAAACAAGGAGACGCCATTCTAGACTTCTGTCCGGCAAATGGCTTTGATAGTAGCCAACACATGGTTTAGAAAGAGAGACAGTCACAAGATCACATACAAGAGTAGCCAACATGCAACTAAGGTAGACTTCCTCCTAGTAAGGAAAAGGTACTGCGGTAGAATCCATGATTGCAAAGTCATCCCCAGTGAAACAGTTGGCCCACAGCATAAACCACTAGTTGCCACAATCAGCTGCAAGCAGTGGTCAGAGAAGGCTCTAAGGTCAACAGAGACCAGGCTGAAGACCTGAAAGTTGACTAAAGACAAAGTACAACTGTTCAAGGAATTACGTAAGGTTCTAGCACCCTAAGAAGAGCTGGAAATAGGTGAAAATGAACAAGAATGGCAGCCCCTAAAACCAGCATGTGTTGGGACTACAGAACAGATATGTGGCTGAGCTAAGTATGGAAATAAGGTACATAAGGAAAGCTGGTGGTGGAATGCAAAAGTCTAGGAAGTCATCAAAAGAAAGGAAGAGTGCAGGCAAAAGTGGGAGACAGAAAAGACTGACCGGGCTAGGAAGGACCACTGATTGGCTAACAAAGAAGTTGTAATAGTAAAGAATAGGGCATCGGAGGCACTCTACCAACTTCTGGAAAGTGACTCATTAAGTGCCACAAAGAAACTATCTCAGGTTGCAAAGAGAAAGATGAAGAAGCTAGTCAGACACCATTCATAAAGGATGCCAGGAACAACCTGCTCACCAGTCCACAAGACATCAAAGACAGATTGGAGGGAGCATTTCCAGCAGCTTCTGAATGAAGAAAACCCCTCAGAAGCTGTACTGCCCCAGTAATAGCCCATGATGAGAGAAGTAGTTGAGCCCACCCTAGAAGAAGCAAGAACAGCACTAAGGAAAATGAAGTCAGGGCAAGCAGCAGGCTCAGATGAGGTCACAGCAGATATGATAAAGATGCTGGGTGAGATAGGGGAGAAATGTCTTCTGAGGGTACTCATAGCAGTGTGTAGAGAAAGGCATGTACCAGATGACTGGAGAATAAGCATACTCATCCCAGTGTGCAAGAACAAAGGGGACATCCACTACTGTGGGAAGTATAGAGTCATCAGACTCCTATCACATTACATGAAAGTTTTGGAGAGGGTGATTGATAAACGGATACATAGAGTAGTAGAATGTAAGATGAGAGATGAGCAGTTTGGATTCAAATCAGGATGCAGCACAATTGACCCAATGTTTGCAGTGAGACAGATACTTGAGAAGAAACTAGAGATGAGGAGAGAGTCCAACTGGCCATTCCTAGACTTGGAGAAAGCATATGACATTGTCCCAAGAAATCTGGTCTGGGCAGTACTGCGGTGGTTTGTAGTCCCAGAAACATTGTTAGAATTAGTGCAGGCTATGTAGAAGGACCCAATGACTCAAGTGCAAGCAGTGTTTGACCTCACACAGGGGTTCCCAGTGGGAGTGGGTGTACACCAGGGTTCATCTCTGAGCCCATTGCTGTTCATACTGGTGATGGACTACATTAGCAAACAAAGTCGGAGGAGGCAGATCAACAAAGTTGCTGTATGCAGAAGATGTGGAATTACAGGCAGACTCTGAGCTAGAACTTCAGCAAAGGATAGGAGAGTCAAATGCAAAACTGAAGGCACATGGGATGAAACTAAGCACAGATAAGACAGTGGTAATGACAGCAAATTGAGGAAATCAGAAGAAGCTGAGACTAATGATAGAAGGGAAGATAGTGTAACAGGTAAGCAGCTTCAAGTATTTGGGAGTGGTGGTTGAGGAGAAGAGAAGTCTGAATGAAGAGGTCAAAGCTAGAATCAGAGGGGCTGCAGCCAACTGGCATAGATTATCTGGTGTAGTCTATGACAGAAGAATGCCAAAGAAGCTGAAAAGTTAGGTGTATGAAACAGTGGTGCAGCCAGTACTACTTTATGGTACAGACACCTGGGCAGTAAAGGCAGAACAGTTGAAGAAGCTGGAGGTGATGGAAATGAAGTGCCTGAGAAGGGTGGTAGGATGCACACTGTGGGACAGACGAAGAAATGAGGACAGAAGAGCAGAAGCCAATGTAGCTCCAATTGCAGAAAAGATCAAAGAGAACAGATTACGGTGGTTTGGACATGTGCAGAAAAGCAGAAGACAATCTGGTGATGAAGATTTAGGACAGAGAGGAAGAAGGTAAAAGGAAGTGAGGACATCCAGTAAAGAAGTGGATGGATTGTGTGAAAGAAGATCTGCAACAGTCAGGCATGAATGTTGAAGAAGGCAGGAGTGTGGCACTGAATCGAGAGAGTTGGCGACAGTTAACATGATACCCCGACCCCATGTAGAAAAAATGGGAAAAGGGGGGCTGATGCTGTTTCATGCTTGAGTATGTTTTGAAAGTACTTGTTCTTGCTTCAAAAAAAGCTCCTGTCTTGGGCCATGCGATTTCTGCAGTGGTGTGGGGGTAAGTTCAGATTCTACTCCTCAAAGGAGTCATAGAAAGCATCTCTCCTTTTAACAGAGGGAAAGGGCTTTATTCACACTTCTTTCCTGTACTTTGCCTCCTGGATTGCACTAATTAGATTGTCTTCCCCAGAATAGTCATCAATGTTATGTCTGTTGTCCTCTCAAGTTTACAAATATTTGGTTTGGAGCAAGTTTTTATTACCCATTTGTGATGATTTTATCTCTGTCATTACCAGCATGCTTACTACTACTTGTGGACATTATTCTTGTCCCACTTGACTTCTATTCCCTTGACTTTTAGAGGTGTTATGTCATGTCCTATACTGTGTCATCCTTGTCTACCACCATGATGGGGTATTTCCATCTCAGCTAATGGAGGCATTTATTACCTCTCTCCTCAAAAAGGCCAGATTAGATCCTGATGAACTACACAATTATCAACATGTCTCAAACTTTCTTTTGAGAAAGTAGTGCTTTTACAGCTGGAATCTGATTTGAAAGTTAGTAATCTTAATGATTCATTCATTTGTTTTTTTTTAGCAAGATATAGTATTAATATGGCCTTCAGTTGGGTCTTTAATGATGTCCTTGGGGTGAAGGACAAACAATATTACTCTGTTGTACTACTGCTTGATCTCACATCTGTATTTAACATGGTAGGCCACTGTATCATGTTGGTTTATAAGAATATAACTGTGGCATCACTGTTGTTGTCTTGGACTGGTTTGCCTTCTTTCCTGACAAAAGCAGATACTAGTTTTTGGGGTTAATTTTTCTGTCTTACTCTACAGGTTATGGTGTTCCTCAGTGTTCTGTATTTGGGTCACTACTACTCAACATGCACATATTTCCATTTGTTGATGTTATTAGAAGAAGTATGCTGTAGCATTGCTATGATGATGATACACAGTTTTACTTCTCCTTCCTTCAGGAGTTTGTGTCTGCCGTTAACCCATTAGCTACCAACTAGGCGTGCACCTGTTTGTGGATAGTTAGTAAAACTTGACACCTCTTAAGATTGTTGCAAAAGTCATTTGTGCCTACCCATCAGGATGTCTTCTTTGCCAGTTTTGTATCCCAATATCATCTGTAGTAGAGACAAATTGAAATTCATTTTCAAGGTTAAGGATCTGTGGGTGGTTACTGACTGAAAATTATTACTAAGGGACCAGACCTCACCTGTTGTCAAATCGTCCTGTTTCCATGGTAAGAACATCACCCACATCAAACACCTCATTACATTTTCTGATCTCCCTATGACGTTACATGCCTTGGTGTCATCCTGTTTGAACTGCTGTAACTCCCTGTGTCTGAGATGTTGAAACTAATCATCTGCTCTTTGTGCAAAACTCCGCAGATCAGCAATGTACTAAAGTGTCTCTACTGCCACATTATACTGATTCTGTATAGATTGCACTGGCTTATAATTTTTTTTTCCCTAGCCCTACATGACTTTGGTCCTCCTTATTTGCAAAACCAGCTGATGTGGTACTGGCTTGACTCAGTCTTTGTACTCTGACTCTGCGGAACTGTTAGAGGTTTCACAGGCTTGGCTTGAACTCTCTGGGATTCACGCATTTGCCTACCAAGGACCATGTTGGTTGAGTAATTCCATAGCACTGGGTGGATTTAAGGATTCCCTGAAGGAATACTTATTTCATCTAATCTATAACTGATTTTTACCACTTTTGCTGTTAATCGGTCATAGTACATTTTTACTTTTATTAATTTTTTTTTTTTTTTTTGCTGATTGAATTTGTTCTACCAGTATAGTACTTGGGTATGACATTTAAGTAAATGAGCTTGATCTTATTCTAAAGAGTTTGAGACTTCTATTCCATCTTGGAACTGACAGAAGTGTGTAGCTCAGGACCCATCTGAGTTGGGGATTGCTGGAGAAAGGCCCACTTTGGGGATTTCCCATAGGTAGTTTTGTTAAAAACTGTTTAAATTCGCCTGTATGTAAGCCTGGAATTTGTCTGTTGCTGTGCAACACGCAATGAGGTTTAGCAGTGCTCTGTATAGATACAAACACCTGGGAGCATTGTTTTTCCCTAGAGACCTTCCAGTAGTACCATCCAAGCTTTCCTGCTGAGCAAAGGGCAACTCAGTTGTGCACTAAGGACTGTTCTCACACTTATCATCCACAACCTCCTGTACACCCACTGCCTTTGCTACTCTAAGTCAAAGTAGCCCACTAGTTAAGCCTAAGTCCATCTAGCCCACTTCCTTCTCAAATACCACATTCAGAAAAATCCTGCCACAATGGATGGGCAGTGTCCCATTTTTTTTCCTGCCAACTTGATTGGTATGGGCATCTTAAGGCAATGTAGCAATTGCTTCATGTATACTGACAACTATTAACTCCTAAAGCACACTAATACTTGATGTGAGAGATGCAAATACACTGTGGAATTGAAGTCAGTTCTTTCATGTAAAAACAAATAAGACTTAAAACAGGTTGTCAGAGCACACGCTTCACGTCTCACACAAAATAAGGTTGTGACACACAAACCTACATACGTGAGGGTACTCACTAAAAGCCTACCAAAAGAACAGAGACCTCCCAAACTCACACCACCCAGACTCACCATTAAGCAAAGAAAAAAAAACAAAACACTACACATCAACACACACACGTGTCTCAACAAATAAACCCCTAATGCAAAACACTTGAAATGTCTTGGTCATAGGTGACTCTGTAGTGAGACACACAGATGTCCCCCTCACCAGACTGGACAAGAAGAAGGTCACAGTCAGCTGCCTATCACGTGCCAGGATCGACAAATCACACATGCACTCAAGTCACTCAACAAGTAGTACCATTATGAGTCTGTCATAGTTCATGTTGGAGTGAATGACTTGAGACATACGTCTCTGGACTATATGAAGAAGAGACATGATGGAACTCTGATTATCTGTCCCAGACAGGTATGTCCCTAGCCCTAAGCAATAACCTAGTCTCACCCAGAATGCTGCCACAATGTAAACAAAAAATGATTGATTTCAACAATTGGCTTAGCTTCTGGTTGCCAGTCCAGGGGGATCCAGGATATGGTACATGGACCTCTCTGCTTTACTAGAGATGGTCTGCAAATGTCCCCCTAGGCTTTCAGATACTGGCAAGGTCCCTTGCCTCCACCATAGTGACTTTTTTAGGCAATGTCAAAACAACAAATTTTCCAACATAGCAAAATCTAATCGAGACAAACTCAGGGTCATGCTGCTTAATGCCAGGAGTTTAAACACAAAACTGTACTCCCTGGAAGCACATATCACCTTGGAGGATGCTGACATCTGTGCAGTTACCAAGACATGGTTCAAGGCCACTAAGAGCACTCCAGTCATGCAAGGCTACAGTGCCTTCTACATGTTTATACCTTCAAAACGAGTGTGATAGAACCAAAGGTGGAGGTGTATCCATCTTCATTAAAACCAAATACACTTCGCGACTGGTCAAACAGCATGACTCACACCATCTACTCCATGTCCAATTAACTATTGGCAAAGTACAGTGCCACATCATTGCTAGCCATAGATCCCCACCGTGAACCAGAATAAGCACACCGCCTACGTCGATTTACTGGAATCCCTCGCCATACAGCCCAACTCCTTAGTCATGGGAGAATTCAGCTATCTTTCCATGGACTGTGGGACATACTGAAAAAAACACGCTTTCCCAGAGGTTCCTGGACTTTGTTAACACAAATGCTGTGGAACAGATAGTCTGCACCCCCACTAGGGGCGCTAATGTTCTTGACATAGTACTTGCCAACATGGGGGGGTTCACTGTACTTCCTGTTGCGTGATGCCCTCCCTGGTTAGGTCAGACCACAAATCAGTCTCTTTTGAAATAACTACTAGAACTGACACCCTCATAGGACAAAAAGTATAAAAAACTTCACCAAAGCTAACTAGCAATGGTATAAAAAGCTTTATACCAGCAATTGTAGGCATCAATGATCACTATACAGAAGTGTATGAAAATGCCCTGTACAAACACTTAAGCACCTGCGTAAACTCTGCTGTACCTGACCAGATAAAAAAAACAGGTCGTTCTGTAAAAACAATCTACCATGGAGGACTTTAAGTATAAACCGATTATATAACAAGAGGAAGAAACTGTTGTCCAAAAACAAGAGGGATATCTCTCTGCACAGGAAGAGTTCCATTCTAAGCCTAAACAAGAAAATCAGAAATTTTATAAAGTCTTTTAAAGCAAGTTACGAAACTAAAATTGCATTCCTAGCCAAGGATAATCATAAGGTACTGTAACTACGTCCGAAGTCTAAAAGGGAATGCCCAGCTATATGCCGAACTTGTTGTAGATGGGATCACTCGTACTACACTGGAAGATGTTGCCAACCTGCTAGCTGACAGATTCAGCACAAACTTCACCACCTATCCCCACTTACCATATCCCAAAGCATACCTGACAACGACCCTCTGCCTAGTATATCTAGAGAACAGGGCATCTCTGCTCTCACCAAGGCCAAAAACATAGCCTCAGTGGGACCAGATAAGTTGTTTATTAAATAATCTAAAACAAGGCGTAGTGGACCCACTTGGCATTCTTTTTAATCATAGCTTGAGAACTGGCTATGTTCCAGCAGAATGGAGATCAGCAACAGTAATCCCTTTGCACAAAGGGGGGCCATCAACTGATTGTGGCAACTGCAGACCCATAAGTCTAACCAGCCTTATCTGCAAGGCCATAGAAAGAATTTACCATGGACCTTATCAACAATGACATAGGTGACCTCCAAATGTTGGACCCAATCCAGTTTGGCTTCGTTAAGTGAAGATCATGCTTATTAAACCTTGTAGACTTCTTTGAGATTGTCACCAAAGCCATGAATGAAGGTGCACACAGCCTATCTCTACCTTGCTAAGGTTTTCAACACAATTCCCCACTCTGGCATCGTTGAGAAACTTTCCCAGTTAGGGATGAACCATTACATTACTAGATGGGTAGCCAGTTGGCTCACCAACAGAACACACACTGTCAAAATTGGTAACTCCACCTCCACCAGTAGACCCATCACCAGTGGAGTACCACATTGGTCTGTGCTGGACCCCTTACTGTTTGGCATCTATTTCTCAGAAGTCTGGGACAAAGTAGACAACCTCTGGCTCACCAAGTTCTCTGATGATTTCAAACTAGGAGTAATCATTGAGTCCCCCAATGATGTTAACATATTACAAGAAGGGCTAGCACAAACAAATAATTTGTGCCAAAGCTGTGGTCTAAAACTAAATGCAGAAAAATGCATTATTATTCCCTTTGGCAAAATGGAATTCCCTACAAATTACAATATTGACAGCACCCACCTGAGTTTCAACCCAGTGGTGTGACATGTGGGAACACAGGTTGATAGCAATCTGAACTTAGACAACCAAGTTTCCACAGTGGTAAGTAAAGCCTTCTATGTAGCACACCTCATAAGCAAGAGCATAGCATCCAGATCAAAGGATCTTATAACTCCACTGTACTTGACCCTCTTCAGACCACTAATATATAATGCATCATTTTGCATGTACCTCACCAGACACCTGCAGCAGCTAGAGAGACATCAGAGGTTTCTCACTAAGAAAATACAGGGATTCCAAACGGTGAACTATGTGGACAGGCTGAAAACCCTGTCACTTTACTCTGTATCTTATAGGCTGCTGAGAGGTGACTTGTGCTTGGCCTATAGGGCATTCTCTGATTTTGCCCTAATGGAAATGCTGCACATTCGTAAGTCAAATGGCACAGGAGTCACTCACTCTAGGAATCTCAACCTATTTTGTGACTTTAACAGAACATGCTTGAGAGAAAGATATGTCTCCCAGAGACTGCTGCTTCTCTGGAATAGACATCCTATTCACGTAAAACAGAGCTCCTCACTGACCCTGTTCACATGCAACCTAGATAATTGGATGGGTGACTGCAAATTCGCTGCTGGGAAGGCACCCACGTCCCTCATGGGCAGGGGTAGCCGATGCTGATCACAGACCCTCTCTGTTCATAAATTCGTTCTGCAATCTACCCAAAAAGAACAAATGGGGATACTTGGGATTAACATGGCTTGGCTTGTAAAGGCTCTAGGGCCATTAGCCTAGTAACCTCCTATAAGAAGCACATCTGGTATCTGACATTGTGACATTCTAAATAGTGGTCTGCAGAGAGTGATGCTTGTGTGACTACAGGCTGCCAGGATAGTGTGATTAGACAATGGGAACCTTTTTCAGATATTTTAAATCTCATTCAGTTTTCTATGAGTTGTCCTCACTTGAAGTTCTGAATGCTGTCATTTGGCTTTTCGTTTTTACTCAGGCTGTTTACCAAGGTGGTAGCCATTGTGGTGAATGCCTTACAGGAAAAGGGTCTTCACCTGATCCCCTACTTTGATGTCTGTATTAGGACGTCTCATACCTCTCAATCTTTTAGTGCAAAGCATTTGGACATAGCCTAAAATAATGGGGGGGGGGCAGGCCCAAAAATAGAGACAGATTGTAAATGTTGCTCCTGTAAACTTTTGAAAGTTGCTGGAACAACATAATTAGTGTTAGAATGCATTTTCTGAAGGACATAAAGTCCGAAACTGAAATGTATGTCATTATTTAGTGCCTTCAATCCTCAGAGATTTGCCAGAAAACCACAAATTTTGAGGAATAGACCGAAAATATAAGGCAAAAATTTGGATATTCTGTGAAAATCTGGACAGTTGAGAGGTATGGGTGGTCCCACTGGGGAGTCTCCCCGTTGGCATACTTAATTTTTATGCACTTGTATTTCAAGATTCTTGATGTCTGCACACATTGGGCAAAGTCCTGGCTGAACAAAACTTAGATTATTGCTTTTATTTTCTTCTGTCAGTCATTCCTACCCACACAGAAGGGTGTAGATGTTCATCGTGCATACAGCTGCAGTCATAACAGATGGGTTCTCCTGCCGTCAGGCGGGTCCTCGGTCGGCCGAATTCCAAAGTCTAGGTCCGGCGTCGGTTGTCGTCGCTTTCTTTCCTGACGTCAGTGCGACAGGGGTATATAAGACACAGCCGACGCCATTTTCTTCAGTCTTTTGCCAGCGGTGCCCGAAGCAGAAGCAGTTCGCAAGTGCCAGTCGGCCAGCTCCTGAAATTACAAAAAATTGGAAACCGAAGTCTTCTTTAAAGCTAAGTACCCCGTTGGGGAAACTTTTCTTGCCTCAGACCGATGTCAGACAAAGTTAACAATTGTATTTCTTGTGGGAAGCAAATACCGCATAAGGATTTCCATTCCCTCTGTATACCTTGTTTAGGCCCAGACCACGACGTCTCGGGCTGTCGCTTTTGTGCTACTTTCAATAAACGCACTATTAAGTGTCAGGCGGAGTTCGCCCAGCACTTTTTTGGTAAAGCTTTTAATTATAAAATGTCGTCGGAGACTCCGACTACTGTTTTGTCCAAAAAACGCAAGGACAAAGACCGACACGCGAGGTCCGCGGTCTCCACTGACACCACGCCAAAACCGGCTACACGTGGTCCGGTTCTTAGCGAGGCGCCTACGCAGCCCCTGACTACCGACGACACTTCTCTGGCGGTGTCTTCTGTAACCGAGACCGCAGGTTCCTCGGCCCATACTCTGACTACAGCTACCGAAGCCACTGTGAGTGTTGAGCCTCTTAATGTGGACAGGTCCACTTCCACACATGGTGTCTTCAGACCTTCTTCTTCCTTTTCAATAAAGGCCTTTACTAAGTCTAAATCAGCCATGCATTCCAAGAGGCCTGTTGCACAGGGCCCATCTCCAGGTCCCATGCCTAAAAAGCAGATGCTCAAAATGGTTGAGGATTTAATTACTCTTATCAGGGGTTCCCAACCCCCTCCGGACAAGAGACCCAGAGTGGAGGAAGACTCTCCCTCTTCTGACCAGGGCTCCATTATTTCAGCACATTCTGATGAAGAGGAACACTCGTACTCCCCTTTTGAAGATTCTGATGCAGAGCAGTCCATTCCTTCTGTATCCCCCCCAGAGGATTTTTCTTTCGGGGAAACCTTGCATACCTTGAGGGAACACTTCCATTGGGAAGGCCAAGATTTTTCAGATTCCAAGAAAAGGCTTAGGGAATTTCTTTTGCTACATCAGCACAGACCTCTGGCGATACCTCCTGTCTTGGACATACTTGATGATGTTTACTCGGAGGCTTGCCTTAATCCGGATTCCCTGCCTCCTGCCCCAGTCAAGCCTGATAGGTACTACAAGTTCCTAACTCACACCAATTTCTTTACAAAAGCCATAATGCTGACCCTGAAACCATTTCTCAAGGCCCCAAGGGAATGAAGGCCTCTACTACTAAGAATCCATTACCTTCCGAAAGAGAGTCTAGATCCTTAGAAAGGTGGGGAAAAAAGGTATATACCTCGGCCACCCTAGCCATGAGGGCCTTAAATTGTCAGTTCCATATGCTTAAATATCAGCAGTTTCTGTTTTCACAATTAAAGAATAAAATGTCACAACCTGAACAACCAGATTTGAAGGAGTTACAGGATATGATGCATAGTGCAGAACAAGTGGGTAAACACACCTTACAATGTGGCTATGATGCTCTAGAGGCCTCAAGTAGAGCTGCTGTTACAGGATCAGTCATTCGTAGACATGCCTGGCTTAGGGAACAAACCTTGCCTGATCATGTTAAAGCTAAACTACTAGATGCTCCTTTACAAAAGGATGTATTATTTGGTACTAATGCTGAGGAGATACTATGGAAAATGGAAGAAAAAGCTAAATCTATGCAAACTGTCAAAGCTTTTCTACAGGTACAACCACCATGTTTTAGCAGAAATTGGCCTTCAAAAAACTGGTCCTTTCCAGCCACGGACAAGCCCCAAAGAGGTAGATACAGGCGCACAAGGGGCAGAGGACAATCCCAAGGATAATATAGAGGCAGACAATGGCAATCTCCAGCACCAAGATGTGGCGAAGACAGTGCACAACAATACAGGAAACAAACCCAATGACTTCCCCCTTTGCATGCCAAGCAAGGCTCAGGTGGCAACACCCTTGGGAGGAAAGCTGGCATTATTCTCAAAAAATTGGCATATTGTCACAAAAGACAAATGGATCCTGGACATTATAAACAGAGGCTACAGATTTCATTTTCACACCCTTCCAAAAATGAGAGGCATGCCGAACCTGCCACACAATCAAAGGGCAGAGGCTCAAATACAAATTTCAAAGCTCATGGACATGAAAGCTATTCAAGAGGTACCTACTCACGAACAAGGTCAAGGTTTTTATTCCAGACTATTCCTGGTACCAAGGAAGGGAACCGACTGGAGACCCATTTTGGACTTATCCATCCTAAACACATTTCTACTCATACCAAAATTCAAGATGCTCACCTTACAGCAGCTTCTTCCCATGCTGGGCAAGGAGTCTTGGCTGGTAACATTGGAACTCAAGGAGGCATACCTGCATGTCCCAATCAGACAAAGCTGCAGAAGATACCTCCGATTTCTTGCAGGTTCAATCCACTATCAATTCTCTGCATTGCCCTTTGGCTTATCTACTGCATCCAGAGTATTCACGAAATGCCTGGCATCAGTAATTGCCTACTGCAGACTTCAAGAGATACAAATTTACCCTTATTTGGACGATTGCCTGATCCAAGCGGACAGCAAACACATACTTCTGGAACATCTGGCTTATGTAACACGGTTATTGAATTCTCTGGGATACACAGTCAACAAAGAGAAATCCAGGCTAACACCATCTCAGAAAATAATTTTCCTGGGTGCCAACTTGGACACAAACACCCAGATGGCCTATCTTACGCCAGAAAAACAGGGGCAACTAACTCAGTACTTCAAGATACTAGCAAATTGTACCAGGCTAACTGCAAGGAAAATCCTGCAGGCTATGGGCTTCATGGCATCTTGCATTCTTCTAATCCCATGTGCAAAGTTGCATATGAGGAAACTTCAATGGTACCTAAAAAAACCTATGGACTCAACACAGCCACAGTTTGGAAACAATAATACCACTAATTCCATGTTTGTAAAAGGAATTTCTATGGTGGGCCCAAGCATGCCAAACAAACACAGGTCTACCATTCTGCAAGCCTCAAGCAAATCAAGTCATCACAATAGACGCCTCAGACTACGCCTGGGGGGCACACATGACAGACAGATGCATTCAGGGCAAATGGTCCCAAAAGGAAAAGCACCTTCACATCAATCAAAAGGAAATGCTAGCAGTGATAAATGCAATTACAGCTTTCAAGGACCTCCTGCATCCAGGGCAATTATTGATAAGAACAGACAACACCACAGTAATGTGGTACATAAACAAACAAGGAGGAACACATTCATACCCCCTGTGCAGGCTGGCCATGTCACTTTGGAACATGGCTCTGGAATGGCAAATCGAGCTTCAAGCACAGTACCTGCCAGGTTTGGAAAACACGCTGGCAGACAATCTAAGCAGAAATATGACAGACCCGCACGAATGAAAGTTGCATCCTCAAGTGTTTACAAAGATAATCCAAGCGTGGGGAAGGCCAAACATAGATCTCTTTGCCTCCCACAGGAATCATCAATTGACAAAATTCTGCTCAAGGACATTTCATCCAAAGGCCTGGAGAGTAGACGCCCTTTCTTTCAGTTGGGCAGCACGGACAGTTTACGCCTTCCCACCTTTGCCTCTACTGCCCAAGGTACTCTCGAAAGCAAGAGCAGACAGACCAAAGATGATACTGATTGCTCCAGACTGGCCAAGACAACACTGGTACCCACTCCTGAGGAGCCTAACACATTCTCCTCCCTGGACCCTACCTCTAATGCCTATTCTTCTGACTCAGCACAGCTACAAAACTCTTCACAGTCAGCTGAAAACACTCAATCTGGCTGCATGGAAAATTCCTTAACACCACAACAGACCCTGCTCTCCAAGGAGGTGCAGGATGTCATTTTGGAGGCCAGAAGGCCATCTACTAGAAAAGCTTACTCCGCAAAATGGAAACGGTTTTGCGCTTGGAATGAGAAAAAGGGCCAGGATCCTAGAAAACTGAATTTGCCTCAGATATTACAGTATCTAGTTGAGTTGTTGAACAGTGGACTTTCATTTTCCTCCATCAAAATCCATGCCTCAGCCATTTCTGCAGAATACAACACTGCTCCACCCTTATTCTCTCACCCACTCTTAAGGCAGTTCCTCAGAGGGGCTAAGAATATAAGACCTCCAAGGAAACGACCAATACCAGCCTGGGATCTTAATTACATTCTAGAAAAATTAACATTGCCTCCCTTTGAACCAGCTGCCTCAACAGATTTGCAATATTTGTCCTGGAAAACAGCTTTCCTTCTGGCTATTACCTCAGCTCGTAGGGTCTCGGAACTACAAGCCCTCATGGCTGTGCAGCACTTTCTCATCTTCCATCAGGACAGGGTTTCCCTACGAACCTACCCATCATTTATGCCTAAGGTAGTATCCAGGGTAGCTTTAAATCAGGCCATACACTTACCTACCTTTTACCCCAATCCTCAAAACAAAGGGGAAAGGCTGCTACATTCCTTAGACATCCATAGACAGCTACGTTACTATTTGGACAGAACAAAGCCTTTCAGGAAATCAGAACAACTCTTTGTGTCCTATGCTGTAGGAGCTCAAGGGAAGCCAATTTCCAAACAGACAATTTCAAAATGGATAGGCCACTGCATACGGTTTTGTTACTCCTTTCATGGTAAATCTGTACCTGCAGGCATCAGATCCCACTCCACAAGGGCCACAGCTACCTCTGCAGCCTTCCTCAGAGGAGTCCCTACCAAAGATATTTTGGAGGCAGCCACTTGGTGTTCTGTGCATACCTTCACTAAACACTACCACCTACCTTTATACTCCAAAACTAGAGCAGGCTTTGCCACTGCTGTGTTGCAGGGCATTCTGGCTCCTCCCAGTTCCACCTAGTGCCTACCACCCTGTGCGTAGCTTTGGGATTCTACCCATTTGTTATGACTGCAGCTGTATGCACGATGAACATAGTACAGTTTTGTACCTACCATAAATGTAGATGTTCGAGTGCTAATACAGCTGCAGTCCAGGTTTCCCTCCCTCCTTCCCCTCTGGGTACACACCTAGTGGCTAACTCCTCATCTTACAACCTGATTGGGTTATCCTTCTATGGTGTATTTGCTTGCAACTACTGATTTTTGATTATATTGCATTGCATGGTTATATATTATATATATATATATATATATATATATATATATATATATATATATATATATATTGCCTTCCTTCTGAGGGCACCTGACATCTGGGGCAAGAAAGACTGAAGAAAATGGCGTCGGCTGTGTCTTGTATACCCCTGTCGCACTGACGTCAGGAAAGAAAGCGACAACAACCTACGCCGGACCTAGACTTTGGAATTCGGCCGACCGAGGACCCGCCTGACGGCAGGAGAACCCATCTGTTATGACTGCAGCTGTATTAGCACTCGAACATCTACATTTATGGTAGGTACAAAACTGTACTGTACTCATAACCTTGGAACTCTTTATCAACATGCATCGAATGGTTCAGACAAGGACACTCTTGCATCTCTCAGACTCCATAAATACCACAATATTTTTCAGTTCTTTGCATATTTCTGAAGATATTTATGTTGCAGTAGGTGGGGATACATCAGTGGCTGCAGAGTCGCAACACTGTTTTAAACCTTGTTTTGATATATAATCCTCATTATTGCACTTTATTGTGGTGGTTTATTCCCAACAATCTCATTGTAGGCCTTGCTTTCCTGCACTAAAACTTGTTGCAAGTTCAAACAAAGGCTACTATTTTAGCTGGGGAGCCCAAGTCTAACAAAGAATGCTTCTTTAGCTGTGGAGCCCAAGTCCAACAAAGGATGCTTCTTTAGCTGGGGAGTCCAAGTCACTTTCTCAGTGGATCACAGAATGTTGCCACCTGAGGAAGAAAGCTTGTTATTAAACCTTTTGGAGCAACAGGCAATTTTTCTTCCTAGGAAAGCTGTAGGAAGGGGGTTGAGTTCAAAGCCCCTCCTGTTTCTGGTTAGCCAATCTGTCCATATTGTGGTACCAGACAGAAAGATGTTACACTTATACAGGTTCTACAGACAGATAATGCTGGTCTGGTAATGGTAGGGGCACAACCGTACCACCGTTTCACATCCTGGGAGAAGTGGATGTACTATGGGCTACATGAGCCACAGTTCCAGTTCTCTTCTAGAACTGCAGATTCAGGAATCCTCCTTCTGGAGTGGGAAACCCTAGAGTCTGGCCTTTTTGCCACATTGGAAATATAGTGCTCCCTCTGTTTTGCTTTGTTCAAAAGGGCAAGAAAGAGCTGATGGTGGATATATCCTACCTCCAATGAGAAGGAAGATTCTTGTATGTCTTTGCACCCTTTTCCTGGTTCTTCACCTTGTTGTACAATTTAGTAGGGAAAGACCAAATCTCATACTCATTTCTTCTTGGTGGCTAAGTAAGAAGGGTATGCTTTCAGCTTTTAAGCCATCAGATTTGGTAGTACAGCAGATCGCCCCAGTATAAGACAAGGTAGTAACCCCCCCCACACACACACACACACACACATATACACACAAATGACTCTCTCCTCTTCAGAAGTCTAAAAATAAAGTGGATGATAAGGAAGTTTTCCTTTGAGGATGCTGAGATTTGTACCATTATTGAAAATATTCAAAATGCATTTCACATATTCTGGGATATACCTCCTGTCATTGTTGCAGATCTGATGGTTTAGGTGGCAGTATCTGAGTATTCAAAGGACATCTAAAAGCCAAAAGAAAGCAAGTAACCCAGAACTTGAAAATGCTTGCACAATAAATGTTAGTGATATTTAATATAATATTATGGGTGCTTACAGTTCACCATCTTTGCCCTTTGCAGGGAATGAGGATTCACCGTATAAACTCCAAAATATAAATATAAAAGAAAAATCAGTCTTTTTCAGGGACTTAACTACACAGACATTGATTGGGAAACTACTCAACATAAAATAAATGTGCCCAGTTATTAATTGACTATGTAAAGCAACTGTTTGGATCAAGCAGTATGAAATCCAGCTGGGATGGAAATATAGATGTCACTCTGTTCCCCTCCCGTGGTTATTCCCTTTGTAGTCATCACACATGACATCATCTTTAGCCTAAAAGGAAAATCACAGTCATAATTGAATCATTCTTATTAGGCTTTACCACTGGAAACTATGATGGAGTAAATGAAAACACAGTCAGACTAGGATACTGTCCTCAGCGACTTAAATAAATCTGCTTCTGATACTGTAAACAAGATCCGTGATGATATTAACTTATGTATTCGAGTAAAATACATGTAAGGTGTAAATTTATTTATTTTTTTTTGTTAGCTGCATTATAGGGGTCCAGGCACCTGACAGGTGTGAGGTGACTGACTGGAATTCCATCCAGCATCAGTTCTGTAAGGTACATATGCACATGCTTACTCTCACAAAATACTGCATGCACATTTACAATTTAGAGGGTCACCGGTTCACCTACAGCATTTTTTGAAAGTTTGAAAGCATTGTGAGGCAGCAACACTAACTGAACCATTATGTTACCGAATAAATGTATGTTCAAGTAAGACATATTTTGCTAAGTCACAGCATTAATATGCAATACAACAGGGAAAAATCATATTATGTTTAAACAAATCTGGATTAAATATAGAGCAAAAACTATTAATTTTACAAAATTTTACTTGATCTCAAAGGTTGAAAGCATTACAAAGGTGATCTTTCAGCTGCGCTAGAAAATTCAAAGGAAAAGATTTTGAATATAACACATAACACTAATAATGTGACCACCCAACTGTAGGGCACTGTGAGCCCACATGCAAAAAATAATTTATGCAGGTTTCACTGAAGGAAAAGGCATATATCAGAGTGCTTGTATAACAACATATGAAATTGCTGTTTAGATAAAATTAAAAGCCGATGTTCCTTGGTACCAGACAACATTGTTGGTGGTCACCTAATCAGAACCAATATAAACTTTTTTCCCCTCCTTTTTGCTTCCCCTATACAGTGGTGGTCATCAGCTCCCCATCAGTCAATTGACCCATTTGTTCATTAATTGCAGAGGGTAACAGTCTGTCAAGAGGGACCATTGAGCAGGCAGCCATTAGTGGAGGTTTGAAGTATTTTGATTTTTGCTGCCTTTACTACCCCTTGCACACACATCCGTAAATTGCACAGTTGCATGCTGTCGGCTGTTATGCTGGATGATCTCTCATTTCTGCAAGGGATGGCACTGTTTTTTCTTTTTTTCACAGCAAAACATTCTTCCTCCTAGCATTTATTGAAGTGTAATTACTATTTGGCTTATGAGGTCTGGGAGCCTTTTTTGGGGGAGTCCTTGGTACTTATTTTAAATGTTGCATTCTAGCATGGGGCTTCACTGCACACAGTGGGGTTGCAACGTGCACTAAATAGATGCAGGTGATTTGATCTGACTGTTTGCGTAATATCTGTACTATTCTATAAAATCTAAAATCATTTCAGTTTGTCTTCCACATCTCCGGGTACGTTTCTCCCCAGGCTGCATGCTTTGAGCTACTGCTTTGCTATTACTTTTTAAAATTAGCTGCTGTCTTTTTGTACAACTGCATCACTGCTCTGTCTACCAGCTGCTGGTCATTTGTGCGGAGAGGTGCTGAAATCTGAGTAGCTGTAATATTTACCTCTCAGTGCCCCCCCCCCCCCTTGCACTTTTCCTTCACATACTAAATATAAAAACAGATTTGGATGCTTTTTTCCCCACAAAACCACCTACTCCTTTGAATAATTTAGCCTGTGCACTATTCCACAAACTATGATTATCCTATTTAATCCCTACAACAAATCTGGACTGTGCAGTTCTCCAGAATTTAAATTGAATTGATTACTCCTTTTATGTTTCCTGTGCAATTCTCTAACACCTGAATAACTGGACATTATTGAGGATCAGCCAACCTTTTTCCTCTCATGTTGCCAACTTCTTAGCATTTTGTTTGTTTAGGCCGTGTAGGAGTTGCCTTGTGCTGACTAATAGTGAACTCTTACTTAACATAAATAGCTCTGTGAGAGGCGCAAATATTTAGATAGTTTTGTGGCATTTCTCTCATCTGAAACCATGCACAATTGTCATCATACAGTCACACCTTCAACCTCACCTCCATCACATTCTGAACAAAACCATGTCAAAATTTCTTATTTTTTTTTAATTTCTCCAAGTCTTTTGAGTTTCTAATACCTTGACAGGAATGGACCCTATTCCTAAGTTAAAGTATGATTAAAGTTCATTAAATTAATATTGTTTCAATCTTTGATGTCAGCCAGAAGTGTTCTTCACAGCACCCACAATGTGCCCATTAATGACTCCTCCTGCAGTTCATACAGAGTTACATGTATTGGTAACATATCTAAATACGATTGTAGATTCTTTTTTTATAAGACTTGTTGCGCCTACTACTATTGGAACTGTCTGGATATCTTTCTTCCACATTGGTGTCATTTCTGCCTGCAAATCCTGATATTTTATGACTTTATGTCTCTGTACACAAGACACTGTAGTCACTGGGTGTGGCGATTTCAATGATCAATGCTACTTTTGTCTTCTTTTCATGGGCCACAGTATCCGTTTTTCTAGCATCTATCTTTTGAACTGTTGGTAATGGAGGATCCCATGTGATGTAGACTTCATTTTTCTGTGATGCTTTGTGGCTTATGTTTCCAGTGTTTTTCAGCCACTTCATTACCATAATATTTGCATAATGTCTTACACCGAGGCTGGTGGGATGTATGCCAAAATCTCCTACTACTGTTAAGAACAGGTCTTAGTGGAAATTCTCCAGCTCATCTTCTGCATGCTAAGCTTGGCTGGTCCCAGTCATGTATTCCTAAATATGCATGCAAGTCCTCTGTCAAAGAATGTCTCCTCACTAACTCATGGCTATGCCCATGCACATCAACTGTTGATCTTTATCAGCAAATACTTTACATTCTTACTAAGCTAACCTCTCATCATGCTATCTATACATTTGTACTAGTATCTTATTTGATGTTAATTCTCTGTTGCTGTTCTTCTGGACCTCTGCTACTTTCCATGTAAACAAATGTTAATAAATAAATAAACACACTCAGCTTACAAAAATGTCTTGGTGATTAATGACTCATTTGTTAGGCATACAGTTTCTGCACTCACAAGGTTGGACAAGAATGGGGTTGCAGTCAGATGCATTTCAATTGCCACGATTTCTGCAGTTACATGAACCCTAAAGATCTTTTCCCAGGGCAAATATGTTTAAGACTTAGTGGTGGTTTATGTGGGACTGAGTGACCTGGAATACAGAACCCTGAGCAACATGCAGAGAGACATGTCAGAACTTTCCACACATGTGAAAAATGTAGGTAAGACTCTGTTCCTGAGTGAAACCGGCTCTTCATCAAGAGTGATGCCTAGGTACAAGGAAAATATATTTGTCTTCAGTAATTGGCTGAGCAATTGGTTTCATTCTAGGGAGATCCAGTATTTGTCTGCATGTGACAAAGTAATTGATAATGTAACTTGTTTCACAAGAGATGGCCTGCACCTCTCATTCCAAGGTTTCTGCAGAATGACTAAAGCCTTTCCTGCCCCCATAGTGCCTTTTCAGACAGAGTACATTTAATGGATGTCCCAGTGTAGCAAATTCATCAGACCCCAGTTTGCACCACATTAAGGCGGTTGTTCTCAGTGCCAGTAGTGTGAAAAACAAGCTTCCAATTCTTAAGACTCACCTGCATCTGGAGATGTGTGTGTTTGTGTAATTACTGAGACTTGGCTTAAGTCTTATAAACACTCCCTCCACACCTGGGTTTTGGTTCTACCTTACCTTTAAGGCCTGCTGGCAACTGTAGAAGCATCTGCATGTTTGTCAAGGATCATAGCACATCCAGAAAGATTCACAGAGACCCAAGAACAGATCTCATAGAATTCCATATCACCATAAATAAGACAAACTGACACCTTATAACCTCCATGTCTCCATATGATAATGCTAGATTCCTGGAAATATTTAAAGAACTCCATATTAATAAGAACTCCATTATTTTGGGAGATTTTAACTAATTGATAATTAACTGGCGCATCTGTACCCCGAATATAGACTTAATTAACAAAAATTCCATGGAATAAACCCATCAGAGGATATAATATTCTAGAGCTAGTCCTGACAAATACAGTCTCTACATGTTCTGTTCCCTGGTCTCTCTGAGCCCAGTTAAGGTGGACCATAAACTTATGACATATTCCTTCAGAATCTCCAAAGCCCCTGAAGCCAACATCTCTGAATTTAAAAAATGTAAAAGGGCAAACCTCTTATAGTTATATGACAAGATCTCAAAATTCACCAGTAGAAGCTCGGACACTGACAACACCAGTCAGGTTCACAAAGGAGTTCTACGCCCACTTAGATTAATGTTGAAAATTAGCAGTTTCTACTAGAGCAAAATAAAATGTCAAACTTAAAACCAAGCCACTGTAATGGTCCAACATAAATTTTACAGCAAGATTTAAAAAAACTCCTTAAATTATATAGCAGATCCAGAACTTCTCACAAAAACTATTGTATAAACACATCACTAGAGAAGTGAAAAATAGTATTTAAACTAGTAAAGAAACAAATAAACTTAGGCCAGCTTCTGACTGAAAAATACTATTAAGACTAGTAAAGAAACCAATAAACTTAGGCCAGCTTCTGAAACTAAGGATAACTACAGTTACAGTTTTATCTTTGTTAGGAGACTAAAGAATAATATCCAACCAATGTTCAGAACTTATCCTAAACCTGGCCACCCACTCCAACTCAGTAGACCTTGCCAGTATACTAGAAAACATGTTTAGAGCAAACTTCACCCCCACTGATGCATCTGTCCTTACTCCACATATCCCTAAGCTCCTACTATTCGTCCCCAAATCCCACTCCCCACACAAATCCACTTTCACTGTTTCTTCTCTCAGTAACACCCTTATCAAACCTGAACCACACACCAAGCTACTAGGTACTATAATCGATAACCAGCTCAAATTCGACATCCGTAATCAGCACTGTATTAAAAAAAACTAACCAGAAACTGGGCCTTCTCTATAGAAATAAATAAATCCTTGCTCCCAACTCCAAACCAGCCCTAGCACAAGCATTCCTTCTTCCATGCCTGCTCTAGGCCTTACCTATCTTTACCCATCTCCAGTCATCCCTACTAACCAAACTCGAAAAAACCTATAACAATATAGCCAGATTCACCTCCCTCCAAGCAGCCATATAAACCACATCATCGCCATACCCTAAAACAACTTCAGTGGCTTGAATTCCCCCAGCTCCTTCTTCTCTCCCAGCTACAGTGTACACACTCCATACTAAATAAACTCTCTGCCTATCCCTTTCTTTCTTCCATAGTATCCCATTACATCCCAGCTCTTTCACGTCTTAGCTCTGATCAGAACCTTCTAGACATGTATAAACCAAACAGAAATATTGGCAAACTCCTGTATAAAAACTCAGTATCCCTAACTTGGAATAGGCTTCCTCCTAACATCCGTAGCATTAATAGCAGCAGCTCCTTTAAAACTGGAGTCAAAAACTATTTCCTGAACTCAAGATCCTGCCCTTGTCACAATCCTCAACTTTCATTTCTTCTCCAATTTTTATTTTTCACCTCTTTTCTACTTCTCAGAATATGTTAATCATATTCTCTCTTTTCCTGCATATGCAAAACTAACTTGCTCTTATCCAAACATCTACTCTGTACACACACACACACACAAAAAAGCTGCGTTTCATGTACTTTTAGTTGTATATTTTCTGCACCTTATTATTTATCTATTTTTGTAATGCATGTATTATTTTGTATTCTTTCTTTGTAATTTCATAAATCTGTATATAGCATGCTGGAGATTTACTCCTCGGATCTCCATTAAAAAAGGGCCACTTGTCTCAGTTGGACTAACCTGGTTAACAAATGTCAAATAAATAAATTCCCTGTTACCATCAAGAAGTATGTTCTGAAGGTGATATCAAACACCAAACATTCTTCCTTCATGAGTCCTAACAATATACCAAGATGTTGAATAGTGCCAATCACCACCCTGCCTTAACCTAAGTTTAGTCACAGGATTTGTCCCTGAATTATAGCGTACTGCAGAGGTGATGCCCCTCCACAAGAGTAGTCCGACCTTGGTAGTAATAGATTCATCAGCCTTATGAAGCTGATCTGCAAAGCTGTGGAGCATTTCATACCTGATCTCATTAGTTATGACATCAAAAATCTCATTAAAATAGACTGTCAACAGTTCTACTTTTTTCAAAGTGAGATCCTGTCTATTAAATCTAGTTAACTTCTTTAAGAGGGTCACAGAGGCTGTTGACAGTGGCCGTGCTGTTCTCACAGTGTATCTTGACGTAGCAAAGGCTTTTGACACCATACCCCATGGGGGCTTTGTTAGTAAACTAAATGCTTTAAATATAGTTCCTTATGTCGTAAGATGAATAGCTAAAAGACCGAATCTGTATAATTTGTTAGGAAGTACTTCATCTGAAAGTGTGATGGTAAGCAGCAGAGTCACCCAAGGCTCTGTACTGAGACCCATCCTTCTCTGCATTTATTTCTCAGTTACCCAGACTGAGAAAAAAAACTGTTAACTACATTTGCAGATGACTGCAAACTAGGTGTTATTGTCGAGACCCTTCTGACACCTGTAACCTTCAGAAAGAACTTGCACAAGTTAGTACCTGGTGTACTGAAATTTTACTAAAATTAGAATTGAAAAAGTGCAGTATTATTTCATTTGGTGAACAACCCCTACCTTCTACATATAGTGTAGACAATATTCCACTAACAAACAAGAATAGTCAGAGACCTAGGTGCCTGGGTTGACAGTTCCCTGTCTTTCAGTCATTATGTGGCAGCTGTAGTCAGAAAATCCTTCTACGTAGCTAGTCAACAGTATATCATCCAGATCTAAAGATGTCATCATTTCCTTACATTCACCGCTGATTAGACCAACCATATAGTACATTTTAACCTTTGGAATGTACCTCAGTTGACATATTAAGCAACTAGAAAAGCCTCAGAGATTCCTAACGGTAAAGATTCAGGCTTAAAGACAGTGAGTCACCAAGAGAGGCTAGAAGCAAGCTCTATGACTTTTCTGAATATCTTATAAACTCTTGTGGGGTGATTCTTGCCTTGACTACCATACCATTAGAGACCCTGTTGTCCTTGATCTCTTTTAATGCTACAAGTCTAATAGCATAGCAAATACCAGAACCAGGAACCTAATTTTTCATCAGCAGATTAACAGAACATCATTGTGACAGAGAGAGATTCATTATGCAGTACCTAACCTATTTTTGAATGAGTTATCTCTGCAGTTTAGGTAGAACCTGGATGACTGGATGGGTACCTTCAAATGTACCACAAATCTAAGTGGACTAGCCCTTCTTGAGAAAGGGGATACTGCCTGAGGGGGTGGTATTAGCAAGGCATTGATGGTTGCAAGATTAAATTTCCTTGAAACTTCTTTGATTGAATCCTGTGAAGCAAGTGATGTTCAGACTTGCCACGTTTTTCTCACATTCTGTTCCTTATCTGCTGGCAAAGTCTTCCTTATCTGCTGGCAAAGTCATACAGCTCTTTTATTCATCTGTATACTGCTCTGCACCAGCTACTAAAGTAGCATGTGCTTGGGCATGTGTAGAAGCCAACAGCAAAAATACTATGTTTGTTATATTTGAATTTCTGAACTGGTTATGTTTTGGCTTTTAAAGACATTATGTATTATGGTGCCTTCCTAAGCTTTGCAAATGTGATATAAAATCCAAGAACCTTGCACAGTTTTGGTAAACTGCTCCAATATGTTTTAGTGTAGCTTGTATGCAGGACACCTTTTTTATTTCTTGGCTCTGACTTTTAAGTATGTGCTTGCCATTCTTGCCTTCATATCTGTTTCTACTTCGAGTTGGCTCAATTTGAGATACAATATGATTGCTATAGAAAGCAGCAAAGTGAAGACTAGCTCTTGAGCAACACATATACCAGTGGTTTGTATGTACTTCTACAACTACTACCAAGGGTCTCCCATTGCAATGCATATCTGTTATAATTTTGCTTTCAGAACCATTGTTTAAGTAAGCAAACTCCAAACTTGGTTTTAAGTTTGACTAGTGGTTTATACAGATTAAAATATAGCTAAAGATTGTTGTGACTTTGTGTAGTTTATAGTCACTCTCATCTTGGCTAAGGTAATGGTCATTGTTTGTTTCTGGTTCAGTGATGTGTCACCATTTGAATTATAGGAAACCACTGATTTAATTTTATTTATAAAACTTCTTAACATTTCACATATGTCTGGCATTGTTCCATGAGAATTTGGAGCAACTCCTATACAAGATCAATCATCTGTAAGAGCAGGTGTCATCAGTTTGAAATGTGAATGGACTTACTTTCATATTATGATATATTTTGTTGCATAATAATAATTTATCATGTTTTAGAATTTGTAACATTTTAAAAAGTACATGAAGTAACTTAATAGTAGTGGCGTATGAGATGCATCTCAACATGAATAATCATTTTGGCGAAATAACCTTATGTGGAAATAGCAGTACTATAACTAGTATTTCAAATTATTTTTAAAACAGTCTGTGTACTGCAGCTTCATAGCTAAGAGAACAGATGCAGTAATTCATAATAACAATAGTCTGTTTTATTGCTAAATTGTTTAGCTGGTAGAAAACTGTTGTATTCAGTTCTGTGTGGTTAAGTTTGCTTTGTTTTGTGTTAGCTGTGTCATACCACGTAAAGCAAAGCCTAAAGCAGAACCCTTCAAGCATGGCAGTCTTCCAGTCACAGTAGTATCCTGTGGATAGCGTGGTAAAATCTTGGACATGCTCACCCTATTACAGCAGAAGCTTAAATGATGACTCTGTTTTTCTTGTGCATTGTTCCCACAGGTAATGGATGATTACACGGTCATTGGTCGCTCATTGTTTAAGAAGGAAACAAACATTCAACTTTTTGTAGGGTTGAAGGTCAAGCTGTCTACTGGAGAGGATGGAGTCATAGAAAGTGGTTTTGGACAGAGTGGGAAGTTCAAGATTCGCATTTTAAGTAAGTACTGAGTTATATAAACCTCTTTAAAACTGAAGTGAGACTGTGCTTTTGTGTCAAGGAGGCATCTGTATGTATTATTTCATAAGTATTTGCTGACAAGTGTACCTCTTATTTAAATAAATGTTATCTAAAGGTCTTTTGGATGTGAGAACCATGAATCTTTTTGTGGCTCACCAGCGAAAGAATGGAAAATGACATAGAATAAGAGGCTTGTTTGACAAGTATAACTGTTGCAGTATTTATTTTGAGCCAAATGTTTTTAAATAGAGTTTTTATTTTTTTTTTTTTAGTCACCACTGTCACATAAAACAATGAGTTGCCAGGAGGCTTTTATGACACTTATTTTGTTCTGTCTTCCTCTTTGTCTTTTTGGAAAAAGCAGTTATTACTTCAGAAGGGGCAGTTCATAAACTTTAAAGTGGATTTTTGACATTGGAATGGTGTTTCATGTTTGAAACTGGTATTTTTGTTCGCAGTTTATACTTTCTCTGAGTAGGTAGTCTAAAATGTTTTATTAATATTTCTAAAGTGTAATTCTGTTAAGATCTATGGATCTGCATATGTATAGCATGAAACACAACAATAATAAATATAATTAAAGTATTTCTTATGTTTGTTATAGACAAGTATTTTCTTACTTATTTTCTGAGCTAGCAAGTTATATTGATATATTGTTATATTGATGTCTTAGAAAATGTTATTCAGCCTTTGGTTTTCATTGTCTTTTGGCATTCTGTCCTGCTGCAGTTGATAAAAATAACTGATGAATTTTAGTTTGTAAGATATAAAAGAAAATGCATTGCAAGAACCTTGGAGAATAGATGCTACATACTGTGCAGCAGATTTATACCATTCCTACCAGTAATATACTTAAGGCGACTGATGTATTAAGTTATATTTATGTACTTATATTCTGCAGTCTGAGAACTGTGCTGTAGCATAGTGCAAAGGCATCTTCTCATGTAGGATGTCTTGGACTACTGCTGGACAGGTTCACAGTATGTATGAGGCATGCCGTATAGATGATTATTGAGAGGCCAGGCTTATGAAAGCAAAGTGTACTTAAGAAGTATTAGTTGCCCCAAGCAAGGAAAGCCGTACTACATATCCAAGGGTGAATTTCTAAATGTCCATCCAGTCATCAAGATTGATATTAAAGGTAGCCAAGTGTTGCTTTGCCAGATGTGCTAGAAGAACCATATTCTATAAGTAGGTGATGTATTCTTTAGAAATCTGTCCCACCAGCATACCCCGATGATTTGATGGGTACACTTAAATTTACTCCGGGGATGTCCTTCTTTGACCTTCTTGAAGGTGGTACAGAGTAAGGTATAGGCATTGGCAAGGTGTAAATGGTCTTGGGTCTGCAATAATCCTGTGATCTTATTTATGTTATAATGAATGTTAGGGTCTTTGGTGCAAGTGTTTGTGAAGCCAGTGGTCTTTCATAAATGCAGGATTTCAAGCAGTGCAGAGTCTGTTATGGCACAGAAGGCTAGGCTAGGAATGGATCTCTGTGAAGGAGCCAGTTTTAGATGGAATATAGTGAAAGGGCGTTTAATCTAGTTGGGCAGGATGTTTGGAGAGGTACATGCTGGAGAGGGCTTTGTAGTGGATGGAAGTCCTTGTGATTGATGTACAGACAAGAATAATGACTTCATTATTCCTAGAGGAAATGCCACTGGAATTTAACTTTTAACAAGTAGAATGATTTTCTGACTGACTGAAACGTGGTCCCTGAAGAGACGGTCTGTTGCTGATAAAGGCACCCAGTTCTTTGACAACATCCTTGATTTTAAGGGGGTGTAGTTAATATAATATGAATTAGGGGAATCTTGTATCCAAAATAAAACTACACTAGTTTTGCATTAAGCTTGAGCTGAAGGTCAGCACACCAACCAAAATCCTGATCAAGCAAATGAACACAGAAACACAGTTCTGTTCAGCTGTCCTGATTTACAATGTATTTCTTAAGATATGTGTGTATTTTTTTATATTTTATTGATTGGGTTATCCCTGCTGGAGAGGGAACCTTTTTGGATGGGGCACAGTGAGAAAAGCTCCCATTTAACAGGTAAATTAAGAATGTAGCACAGTCGTTACTTTTATAGTATTGGTGCATCAAGGTCTGTTTTTTTTTTCCCTATAAAAGAATTTATGGCTAAGGGAGAATTCCCTGAATCTCAAAAGGGACAATATTTGCAACTGAAACATTATCGCTTAAGAGAATCTTACTTCTAGGCTCTTTTTGTGTTCCTTTGTGCACGTGCAGGGAACACATTTCTTTAATAATAGGTCATACTCTACACATGACGTAGTGCTGAGTAGCAGTGTCTCACAAGCATTTACCTTACAGTTGCTGTTTAACCACTTGCCCACTTACTTCATTGATTAGTGGTGGTGTTTGATATAGAAGATGACCACTGATTAGTCATCATAATTGTCACAAAAAACACTGTCTGGAGTAAAAAAGAAACTGCCGTAGAGGCCAGACAGTTGTTTTAAGACGGGCTAATTTTGAGCTGGCTGTATGGAAAGGTGATAAAGTAGAGATGGAAATGTGATAGAATGGAGGTGGAATCTATAATAATATTTGAATAGTTGTCACTGGAGAAGTTACCAGATAAGCTGTAACCCATTTCAAGTCTTCACATGTGCTACTTTTCTAATGCAGTGATTTCAAATAAACATGCTTTTGTTATACTCTGAGTTGCTATCTTTGTTATTACCATATCAAGGTTACTGACTCAGGCCACTTGTAGATATTTATGCTTTCACTGTATTCAATAAAATAGATATTTACTGCTAAATAGTATTGGAGGGTTTGTATAGAAAAGAAAGATGTTCTTCATGTTTCACTGTTGCAGTCATTACATTTGGGTAATCTGCTGGCAGGTTGCCCTCAGTCGGCCTGATTAACAAAGTCTTGGGTCCTGTGTCGGTTGCTGTCCCTTCTTCCATGACGTCAGGTCGTCAGGGGTGTAAAACATGCAGCCGACACCATTACATCAGTCATTCTTGCCGCGCGGTGCCCAAAGCAGAAGCAGTTTGCAAGTGGCAGTCAGCCGACTCCTGAATTTTTCGTTTTCGAGTTTCAGAACCAAAGTCTTCAACTAAAAGCTAAGTACCCCGTTGGGGAATCTTTTTCTTGCTCCTTACTGATGTCAGTAAAAGTTAATAATTGTATTACTTGTGGGAAGCAAATACCTCATAAGGATTTTCATTTGTACTGTATTCCTTGCCTAGGCCCTGACTACGACTTACCTTGCTGTCGGTTTTGTGCTTTATTTAATCAGTGCACTATCCGTCGTCGGTACATTTTTGCTTCTAAATAATCAGTGCACTATCCATCGTCGGTACATTTTTGCTTCTAAATATTTCGGTTCACAGTTTAATTATCCAGAGATGACGTTGGTTAGCCATCCGTCTACCGGAATACCGAAATAACGTAAAGAAAAAGAAAGAGACAGACCGCTGAGGTCCAAAACTGCCGACAACGCTTCTCCTAAGCCAGTCACCAGTTCGCCAGTACTCAGTGAGGTGCTTTCGCAGCCCCCGATACCCGTAACTTCTGATGCGCAGGCCTCTACTGAGACCCATTCGGAGTCCGGTATGCCGCGAGATGCTTCACCTGTGGAACCCGCGGATGTCTCTACCTTGGATGGGTCCAGAGCCGCTATGCAGGCACCAGCTTCTGAGGGTGTATTCAGGCCTACAGACTTGCATATTAAACTGATTCCACCTTCAGTACTAAGGTCTAAATCACGATCTGTGTCTAAAAAACCAACGCCCAGGCCACATGTTCAGGCCCCTATGCCTAAAAAACAAATGATCAAAATGGGTGAAGATTTAATTACTCTAATTAGGGGTAGTCAACACCCCCTTTCTAAGAGGCCTAGGGCTGAACTTGACTATGAATCTTCTGAACAGGACTCTGTTTTTTCTGACTCTTCTAATGACCTGGATTTGTCCATACCTGCTTATGAGGACTCTGATGCAGAGGATTCCATTCCCTCTGCTTCTCCCCCTGAGGATTTTTCTTTTGGAGAAACTTTACATACCTTAAGGGAACATTTCCACTGTGAAAGTCAGGATTTTTTCTGAATCCAAAAAGAGGCTTAGGGATTTCCTTCTTCCTCAGCATAGGCCTTTGGCTATACCTCCTGTACTAGACATTGTTGATGGTGTTTTTGGAATCCAGTATGGCCCCTGATTCCCTGCCTCCGGCCACTAGTAAACCAGACAGATACTACAGAGTTCATGAGTCCCACAAATTCCTTTTCAAAAATCCTGTTGCAGACCCTGAAACCATTTCTCGGGGCCCCAAGGGCATTAAGGCTTCTACTGCAAAAAATCCTACACCTTCAGATAGAGATTCCAGGGTGCTGGATAGATGGGGTAGAAAGGTTTATACTTCTGCAACCTTGGCAATCAGAGCTTTAAACTGTCAATTCCATATGCTAAAATATCAACAGCATATCATGGGACTGCTTAAACAGAAAATTATGTTGATTTCTGACTGTGTGGAAAATAAGGATTTACAGGATTTATTGCATTCAGCTGAACAAGTTGGAAAACATACTTTGCAATGTGGTTGAAGACTTGCAGGAGTATCCTCCTTATTCCCTGAACAGGTGGGTAAGCATTCCTTGCAATGTGTTTTGATGCTTTCAAATCCCTGACTGTCTGATTCTCTTCTGGCTCAAGAAAAGGGAAGACCTTTTACAGCATTTTGGAATATGTGATAGCAGTGCTAAGATGCCTAGCTAAGATTTCTGACGATATAAAAAGTCGAGGAAAGTACCTCAAGACATGTGCTTTCTGGGTGTGAGACTGAAAACACAGCAGCCCAGATGGGCCTTTTTAACCCCGACAAAACAAAGAAATCTTTCATACTACTTCCATCACTATCTCTTCACTGGGCTGACTGCAAGGAACAGTCCTTCAAGCCTTAAGGTTTTTTCTTTCAGTTGGAAAAAAGGTCATGTGCGCCACTACTTTTTCAGGGCTTGCTCCTAAAGGTCGACGACATTGGCAATGATTTACTGGGAGTCTCCGTTTTTATTGCCAGAAGCCTCCGCGGCATGACCCACACCTGATGTCTAGAGGACGCTGTCACCTGCGGTCGGTCAAGCCTCTCTCTTCATCTAACATCACGGCATATTCTGTTTGTTTGACTTCCAGTCTCAAGCCAACTTCCTCAACAAATTATAAATGTAATGAAAAAAGAAGACCACCTAGTACAGAAAAATTATGAAAAAAAAAAAGAAGATTTTTATTTTGGAGTGCAGCAAAGAATTTGGAGATTTCTGAGCCTAATTTGAAGTGTGGCTCTTCAATATCTTACTGAGTTATTGGACTTGAAGGTTTCTCTTTCTCTTCCATTAAGATTCATGCTGCAGCAATTTCAGCTCACTATGATTGTGACCACCATTGTTTTTCGCTTCTTTATTTCAAGCAATTTTCTTAGAGGGGCAAAATAATACCCCCCCACGTAGAGAGCTCCTACCTTGGGATGATCTCCAATTTGTGTTGGGAGAAACACTCTTACAACCTTTGAGCCCTACGGCTTCTGCTGAATTGAAATACTTGTCATGGAAGACTGCTTTGTTATTCCCATCAGCTTCAGGGCATTCCACTTCCACTAGGGCCATTTCCTTCAGCAGCCTAAGGGGTATAAGGAAGCTAACTTTGAGGCAGACACTTGGAGTTCAGTGCGCAAGCTCTTTTTGCTTCACCATACTTTCTTCTCTAAATCTCTTCTCTAGCTGGCTTTTTCACAGCTATTTTGGTAAGGCATGTTGACAGCTCCTGCTTCCTTTCCTGTTGACAGACCTGCTGGATTCCCCTTTAGCTGCCTTCTCTCCCAATGGTTTGGGATGGCGATGAGAGAATGAAGAACATAGTACAGTTTTGTACAATGTATAAATGTAGATGTTCCATAAATGATTGCTGCACCAGTCAATACCCTCCCTCCTCCTTCCCTAGTGTTTAGGGGTGGTTGTGGTGAGTGAGGTTATACTTTTGTAATTTATTATATTGTACATATTTTTTGGTGTTTGGTGTTTTTGGTTTTGCAGCAATGTGGATCCTCGAACATCTACATTTATGGTAGGTACAAAACTGTACTTTTTGATTCTTTGGAGGCCTCTTGCAGGGCTGCTGTTACTGGGTCTGTGCTTAGAAGGCATGCTTGGCTTAAGGAGCAATCTCTGCCTGATCATGTTAAAGCAAAACTGTTGGATGCTCCTTTGCAGCAGGACCGTCTGACAATAAGGCTGAAGAAGTTCTAAAAAAGATGGAAGATAAAGCTAAATCTATGCAAACCGTGAAAGATTTCTTACAGGTACAACCTCGAAAATTTATTAGGCACTGGCCCACCAAGAACTGGTCCTTTCCAGCTCCTTCCAGAGCCACTCAAGCCAAACCCAAATATTCCAAAAGCACCAGATTTCAGTCCCAAGGGACTTTCAGAGCTAAGCAATGGGGTGCTTCCACTTCCAAATCTGGAAATAGCAAGACATCACCCTATGGTAAACAGTTTCAATGACTTTCCTTTAAAATTACCAAGCACTTGCCTCTTAGCCGCCCCTTTGGGGGGAAATGGCTCTTCATGCAAAAAACTGGCAACGTACAACCCAGGACAAATGGGTTTTAAATATAGTGTCCCAGGGATACAGATTTCATTTACAGACGTTGCCAACTCCAAACGGGTGGCCAGACCTACCCACAAATCAGTGGGCAGAGGTTCAGAAACAAGTACTTTCCCTCCTAAACATGGGGGCTATTCAACTAGTACCAGAAGAGGAAAAGAGACAAGGTTTCTATTCCAGACTTTTCCTGGTACCCAGAAAAGACAAATCATGGCGTCCAATTCTGGACCTGTCTACTCTAAACACCTTTCTGGACATTCCAAAATTCAAGATGCTGACTGTTCACCAGTTACTTCCTATGCTAGGCAAGGATGCCTGGTTGGCAACTCTAGATTTAAAAGAGGCTTACCTGCATATCCCAATCAGGGAATCTTGCAGAAGATGCCTATGCTTCAAAGCAGGCTACTTGCATTATCAGTTCTCTGCACTGCCGTTTGGCTTGCCTACTGCGCCCAGGGTATTCACAAAGTGCCTGGCTCCAGGAATTGCATTTTGCAGGCAAAGAAATATTCAGATATATCCATACCTGGACGATTGTCTAATTCAGGCAGAAAACCAGGCCATTCTTCTAAAACATCTGGCGTTTGGTAAAAAGGGTTTTAACTTGCCTAGGGTACACCATAAATGAAAATAAATCACAACTGGTACCCTCTCAAAAAATTACATTCCTGGGTGCAAGCTTGAATACAACTGCCCAGATGGCTTTCCTTATGCCAGGAAAAGCAAATTCATTTGGTGACTTACTTCAAACATGTGGCCACAAAATCCTGCTATCTGCGAGACAAATACTGCAAGCCTTGGGGTTCATGGCGTCCTGCATTCTTCTAATTCCATATGCAAGACTGCATATGAGGAAACTTCAGTGGTACTTAAAAGGTTTATGGAGTCAACATTGTCACAGCCTGGAAACAATGATTCCTATCATACCTTGCCTGCGCATAGAGTTCCTATGGTGGGCAGAGGCCTGTCACCAAAACAAGGGGCTGCCATTCACACCATCCCCTGCCACCCAAACCCTAACTACAGATGCATCAGACTATGCATGGGGGCTCATCTGGCAGGGAAATGCATTCAAGGCAAATGGAGCCAAAATCAAATGCACCTTCATATCAATCAAAAAGAAATGCTAGCTGTACAGAATGCACTGACAGCCTTCAAGGACTACCTTCATCCAGGACAGCTAATGGTAAAGACGGACAACACCACGGTTATGTGGTACATAAACAAGCAGGGGGGTACACATTCCTACTCCCTCTGCAGACGAGCCATGGCATTGTGGAACACGGCCTTGAGCTACCAAGTACGACTACAAGCTCAATTCCTGCCAGGAAAGCTGAATATTCTGGCAGACTAACAATGCTGTAATCTCATGGACCCACACGAATGGAAACTGGAACCACTGATTTTCACCATGTTGACATGCAAATAGGGGAACCCAGACATAGATCTTTTTGCCTCACCCCAGAATTACCAGTTGGACAAATTTTGCACAAGAACTCCTCACAAAAAAGCCTGGAAAGTGGATGCTCTGTCCTTCAGCTGGAAAAACTTATCAATCTACGCCTTTCCCCCTCTGCCTCTGCTCTCCAAAGTTCTACTAAAAGTCAAACAGGACAAACAAATAATTATTCTGATTGCTCCAGACTGGCCTCTCCAACACTGGTACCCACTCCTGCGCAGTGTGTCACAAATCTCTCCATGGCACCTGCCTCACACACCTTCCTTACTGTCTCAGCAGGAGAACCAAATTCTGCACCCTCACCTCCAAACATTGAATCTGTCAGCTTGGCTAATCATTTAAATTCCCCCTTAGCATCCCTCAGCAAACCTGTGATGGATGTCATTTTGGAGGCAAGAAGACCTGGTACTAGAAAATCTTATGCTGAAAAATGGAAAAGATTCTGTGCTTGGAATCAATCTGAAGGAATGAGCACAGCAGCACCCGATTTACCTCACATTTTGCAATACTTAACTGAGATGCTTCACAAGGGCCTGTCTTTTTCTTCCATAAAAATCCATGCCTCAGCCATTTCAGCTCATTACTACACAGAACCCCCCCTCTTCTCTCATCCTCTGCTAAAGCAGTATCTCAGAGGGTCCAAAATCCTGAGACCACCCAGGAGAGCTCCAACCCCTGCCTGGGACCTTAACTTTGTGTTGGAGAAACTCACTCTACCTCCTTTCGAGCCAGTAGCTACTGCAGACTTAAAATTTATTTCCTGGAAAACAGCCTTCCTTTTAGCAATCACTTCAGCTAGAAGGATTTCTGAATTACAGGCCCTTATGGCAGTGGAGCCTTTCATCATCTTTAATGCGGACAGAGTGTCACTCAGGACCAATCCATCCTTCATGCCCAAGGTGGTATCCAGTGTGGCTCTTAATCAGTCCATTTATTTGCCAACTTTCTTTCCCAATCCACAGAACAAGGGGGAACGGATTCTGCATTCATTGGATGTACACAGACAGCTTTACTTGGACAAGACTAAATCTCGAAGAAAATCTGAACTGCTGGTAGCATTTGCTGCAGGGGCAGAGGGGAAGGCTATTTCAAAGCAAACCATTTCTAAATGGATAAGCCATTGTATTAATTTCTGCTATAAGCACCATGGAAAACCTATCCCCCAGGGGATCAGATCTCATTCCACCAGGGCTGCATCTACTTCTGCAGCCATTCTCAGAGGTGTTCCTACCAGGGATATTCTAGAAGCTGCTACCTGGAGTTCAGTTCATACTTTCACCAATCATTATCACTTACCAATTTTCTCTAAATCCAGAGCTGGCTTTGCCACTGCTGTTTTGCAGGGCCTTATAACTGGTCCTAATGCTGTATAAATCAATCCTCTCAACCATAGCTTTGGGAATCTACCCAAATGTAATGACTGCAACAGTGAAACATGAAAAACATGGTACAGTTGTGTACACTTACCATAAATGTAGATGTTCGGGTGTATTCACTGTTGCAGTCCTGGTTACCCTCCCTCCAGCCCCCTGTTTTTCTCTTACTATACCTCTACCTTCCTTTACTATGCTTAAAAACCTTTTTGGTGTATTTGCTTTTGTTTGGAGGTATATTTTTATGTTTTTAATAACTTGTATATTTTGCTCCCCATTTGGGGGGCACCTGACATCTGGGGCAAGGAAAACTGATGTAATGGTGTCGACTGCATGTTTTATACCCCTGACGACCTGACGTCATGGAAGAAGGGAGAGCAACCGACGCAGGACCCAAGTCTTTGTCAATCAGGCCGACTGAGGGCATCCTGCCAGCAGATTACCCAAATGTAATGACTGCAACAGTGAATACACTTGAACATCTACATTTATGGTAAGTGTACACAACTGTACTTTGCAAACCTCTTGGAGACAAATACGGAGCCATGCCAAGGTTCTCTTCTGCATTTAATTATCTTCCATGGGTGTAACATATGTCTGATTCCCCATAGACATTGTTTACAACATGACTGAACCAACCAAACAAAACAAACCACACAATATCATGGTTCTTTCAGCTATAGCCAGTTTTTTTTTCTACTTATGAGTTATCATTTCCTAAGTACCCACATCCACAAAATGCTTCTTCATTGCGCAGATACCCTTGTATTGGGAGGATGAGCATTTGCCTTTTCACATTTATGCATGTGCCATTGATTATCGCTTGCAACACACAATGGTCCATATGGTCACCTTAGGATGCGCAAGGGGAATGATTGTGCATTCGCAGTATTCCTTTTCCACAGATAAAACCGGAGAAAGAAAATAAGAACACTAGACTATACTTTGGGTGTGGCCATTCATTTGCAGGAAAATGAGATGATGATAGCAGAAGCTGGTTTGGTTGCTTTAACAAGTGTAAAGTTTTTTTTCTGGCTTCCAATGGAGAGCAACACCAGGCTGCATGTTTAATTTGTGCAGTGTAGGTAGGATACCTGGAACTAATAATGACTTTATACCTACATCCTGACCAAAGCTGCTGGTACGTCACCAAGCTGTTTGAGTTCTCACAAGTAAAACTGGCTTGAAAGTGAAACAAATATATAATTGTGCTTATAATGTTACTAAAGTGCTTCTCAGCTAAACTGGACAGGACGTTTTCAGAGCATGTCATTTAATTTTCAGTGATTAGTTAATAACCCGAAGCCACGGTGGTGCAGCAGTGGCGTTGTTGCCTCACAGCAAGAGGTTCTCCCATTTGATTCTCTGCTGGAGTGCCTTCTGTGTGGAGTCTGCATGTCCTCCCCACGGTCAAGTGGCGTTCGAAAGACATGCGTAGAATGGGCATGCCTTCGCTGAAGGTTGGGCTTCAAGCTGGCACCTCGGCACCCGTAAAAAATCTACTGCCAATCATTAGCGGATCGGAGTTCCGCTGTGGCAACCCCTAACTGGGAAAAGCCGAAAGAAGAACAAGTTAATAACCAGAAGCCATTATGTTTAGAATGTTTAAAAAAACAGGTTGTTTATCAAATGTCACAGGCAGTCTGCAATTATGGGACACAACTGAAATGTAAAATATTAGTTCTCATAAAAGAATTCTGTTTCCTAAAGGCATGGTAACAAAAACGCTGAAGGTATGCAGCTGCAGAGACCAGGGACATCCCAACTCTGTGTGGCTTACCTGTGCTTCAGTACTGCTGTCTGCTTAGTTGCACCCTTTGCACAAGGTAGAGCTCTGTTTGACCCTGCAGCTAAATATTACAGAAATGCCCGACTCTATTTTAGACCACTGCTCTTCTCTGTCACCAACAGTTTATTTTGTAGTTTTTTTTTCCTGCTGTCCCTACACTAGTGGAAGCTCTATACCTGCACCTGTCGTAGTCAATTAAAAACATTATCATTTTCTGAAAGTGAGAGAAAGGCTACTTAATTAATTGGACTGAACTCTAGTTTCCTTTACAGTATTTAACAGCAGGAGTGTAGGTTTGGGGAAACTATATGATGACAGCTTATTTTAAGTTATCACTTTAGCATCTGGTGTGGTAATTTGAATTGGTCATAAAATGACTTTCTGTTTAACCAGATGCTGTTTAACAGGCCTGTTAGACTGAAAATAGATATGTAATTTTTCATCTGTTAACCCATCCTACAGAATTTCAGACGCATATAATGTAAAACACTTCAGCAAGAACTGTGCCAAAATAGGTTTTTAGGTTTAAACTTTTACATTTAGACAAATGCCCCCATTCCAAAATACTTGCTGTCACTGTAAGTGGCCATTTACACTGAAATCAGGCTCAGAGCACATATTTTAGAATCTTGCCGCTGGTGCAAGTCTCTTTGTAGACGGGCCTTACATCAAAGTAAGTTACTTACAGTGAGAGCAAGTTGTTTGGACACTGGGCAGATTTAAACTGAAATCAACTCTTTTGGAATCTGGCCCTGTTTCTCCTTGTTAATTTAGGTTTTGCTTGTATTTCATTTCTGGCCAACATTCTTTTGTTAGTTGATTAACAAATAATGGCAGATAATGTTAGTTTCCTGTCTTTATATCTTGTCACTTGCCCTTGACTTTGCCTTATAGTTTTCATCTGTTCCCCATGAATTTTTTTTTTTTTTTTGGAAATCTGTGAGGATTGGATTCATTAAATAATGACAGGCAGTTTGAGGTTGTGAGTTTATATCCATCAGAAAGTATATATCAATATAAAAACTATTTTTCTTGGAGGCTGTAGCGTCTAGGTGAGGGTTGATTATAAAGTGACTTAACTTCTTGTTGGTTTACTCCGTTAACTATACGACTGAGGGACTAATATGCATATGTTTGAAATAAGTTGATAATTGTGTGTAGTGCTTACAGTTTTTGTGAAACCAAGTAGAAGGTTGTCAATTATCACTGTTTTTGCCTCATATTTTTGCTGTGTTTCTCATAAAATTTGTGTGTTGTCTGGCAAAACCTTAAGGATTGCAGTCAATAAATAATGACAGGCATTTAAGTTATAGATCACATTCTACATATTCAGAAAATGCATTCTAATGCAAAATCTGTTATGCTAGTAGCTTTTAAGTACACAAGCAATATTTAAAATATTTTCCTGATTGTAGGTCTTTGTCTCTCATTATTTTTTGTCTTTGTTCCTGTTTCTTGAGCTAAGAGATGAGGTGTACACAGCAAAGGGTCTGTGACGGCTGAGTGGGGCTTGTTCTTAGTTTAAACAGTGTGGCTTTGCAGGACTAGTGTGCATTTATGTGAATTAATTATAAATACTTTGGGCTACTGTGAATTCATGTGATACAAACTTGCAATACACCATTGTGTCAATTATTATAAATGTATTTTGCCACAGTACGTGTGCACAGTCAACAATGGGGCTATAATTGCAGTGTAGGGGGGAGGAAGGTTGTCTGTCTATGAGAATGGCTGCCCCTGCTGTCATGATGATGTTAAATAGTCATTAGCCTGGCTTTGCAGGGCTAATGTGCATTTGTTGAAGAAATCTGTCATAATCCCCTTATAGAAGGGTGGAAAAACTAATGAACTAACAAATTTTCAACCCATCTCTATCCAGATTGTTGGAGAAATGTATACCTATACAACTACTGAAACATCTTACTAATAACAATCTCCATGCACCCACTCAACATGGTTTTCGACCAGCACATAGCACAACCACTGTTTTAATATCTTTCACAGATACTGTGAACAAAGGCATATACTCTGGCCAAATAACTTCAGTAATCTTATTTGATCTGTCAAAGGCCTTTGATACAGTATGACTTCATAAACTCTTACTACAACTTTCTGCATTAGGATGTTCTCAGTTTTCCCTAAAATGGTGTGCTAATTACTTAACCAATAGATAGCAATGTGTTAGGTGGGAAGCTAGTCTGTCACAATACCAGGTTAATAAAACAGGTGTCCCACAAAGATCCATTCTTGGACCCTTACTGTTCAATATTTTCTTTAATAGTCTATACACTGCCTCCCTTCAAAGCTCAATCATTCAATATGCTGATGATTCCACCATAATCTCCTCCTCCAACAACTTTTTAAAAAAGCACAAGACGCCGACACCACCTCAGTTGAAACTTGGTTAAATGAAACACAAGTAAAACCAGTCCTGTTGCACAAATCCAAATACCACACTAGGGACAGTATGTTTAGCGCTTTCATCCACTTTTTAGTGCGTGAACTTCTTCAGAAAAAAACAGATTTACCCTACCCAAACTTCCTTTTTATACCTTATTTCAAATGACATACAGGAAATTACATCAAATTAATTGTAATAAAATTAAAGATAAAAATAGAAATAAATAAAATACATATGTGTATTCTAAACATGTAAAATACATTTCTTTCTATACATCCTTAAAAATAAGAAATGTTATGTACAATGCAGATAATGCACCTGGATTAAATGAAACTATAAATTTAAAATGCTTTTTACTATACAGATGAATTTACATATGTTTACATTTTTATATGTATTTGTACATAACATTTCTTATTTTTAAGGATGTATAGAAAGAAATGTATTTTACATGTTTAGGATACACATGTATTTATTTATTTATATTTTTATCTTTAATTTTATTACAATTAATTTTATGTCATTTCCTGTATGTCATTTGAAATGTATAAAAAACATTTCTTATTTTTAAGGATGTATAGAAAAAAATGTATTTTACATGTTTAGGATACACATATGTATTCTTCTTTTTATATTTTTATCTTTAATTTGATTACAATTAATTTGATGTCATTTCCTGTATGTCATTTGAAATAAGGTATAAAAAGGAAGTTTGGGTAGGGTAAATCTGTTTTTAATGAAGAAGTTCACTCAATAAAAAGTGGATGAAAGAGCTAAACATACTGTCCTAGTGTGGTATTTGGATTTGTGCAACAGGACTGGTTTTACTTGTGGTTCGTTTTGAGTTTAAAAGTCTTTTTTGAGTTTTTGGTTAAATGAAACACAATTGCTACTCATTCTTAACTAAACATTTATTGTTCTCATCAAACCCATTTTACGTGACGTCAAAACGTACTTGCAAAACAATACAGAGATTGAAATTGTAACCCAGGCAAAGTAATTGGGCATCACCATAGATGGCTAACTCACTTTTGAACAACACATACTTAATGCCATTAAAAAACACATTTCAAACTAGGAGAACTTTTCAGACATAAACATTTCATGGACAAGCCTACCAAAATTTAATTTGCCAGTAACTTCTTACTCCCCTCCCTCCTGTATGGGACCTCCATATTCACCAAGCTACATATGTCCCTAAAGAATAAGTTTCAGTCATGCTATTACAAGATAGCTAATCTTGCCACAAGTACATTTTACAGCTCACACCACTGTTATGCTCTTAATGAATTAAAATGGCTAGATTCCCCCATCATCTATATTTTGTACAGCTACCCCTTGCACGCAAAATAGTGTACAAACCAGATAGTTGCCCCACCTTAAAACCTTTCTTACATTCCTACACTTAATCCAGAATTCTCTGTTCCATAAACAAACAGCTTTTAACTGTATACAAACCTAACAAAAGAGACTGTCATGGCCTCTTCTCCTATAGCATTGCAAAACTATGGAATGCCTTACCTCAAAAATTAGCGCTGTAGATGCATTTAAGTCTTTCGAGCGGACGTTAAAAAAGACCTTCTCAACACTCTCATCTGCCCTTGCTCCATAACTAAAGATAACTACACTTAACTTCCTGTCTCTTGCTATCTTCCTTCTCCACCTACTCTTACTCTCCATCTCTTTCTCCCTCCTCTTTTTTTTCTCCTATTACCCCTCATTTCTGTTCTTCGACCCAATTCTATCTCCCATTTTCTACTGTTCTCCCTTCTTTTCTCCCTAACTTTTTTTTCCAGAGTCACTTTCAAAATAATTTTATATACTAATTATATTTTACTTCTTAATTAAATGTCTTACAATATTGTACTCGCATACCTTACAGTTATCATGTTAACCTCTTTTCTTAATTCTAAAGTAGATTCTACCTTTAATATGTTCTATACTTTTCTTACCCAATGTACTCTTATATCCATTATATTCTATTTCCCTCTGTTCTATCACCTTATGCTTAAATCTTTTTACATTGATTCAGCTTTAATATACAGAATAACAACTGCTGTATACTATATTTATGTCTAACTATTGTTTCTTCTTCTACTATGGTATAGCACCAACCTTGAATTTAGACATATTCCAGATTGCTGATAAATGTCATTTATCTACACTATTTAAATTGTATAAATGTCTGTTTTTGTTGGAGCTCTTCTCCCCGGGCCTATGCTGAAAATGGGTTCCTGACCCAGTTGGACTTTCCCAATCACCAAATGTCAGTCAATCAATAAATAAATACTTTATTGTGGTCATTCTTACCACAACAATTGGACGTTTGAGGTTTACACAGCTGGTTTTCTGTAATTGATGGATACAGACATTGGTGAATTGACAGCAGTTTGAATTGTCTCTTTGAATCCAAGAAAACATGTGTATTTATGTGTGGTCAAAAAAAATGTGTGTGTGTGTGGTGGAGGGCCCATGTTTTAAAAACTGCTAAGGGTCCACTCTACAATTAATGTGCCACTATCACTACTTGTCACATTTCACAGGAAGGAAAATCTAAACTACACGCTCCATTTCTTCTGATGTAGTTATATAATAGTTTGGTACTGTCCTGCTGAAGCAGGACATTCCATTTGATATGGTTATTTCTTATCCTTGGTGTTAGGTAGGCAGAGATTGCACTGAGAGTTTGTGAGTGACATTTTTTACAAACATTGCATTTCCCTGCCTTCAGTGGCTGCTTATTTTATTTTTTTTTCTTTTTCTTTCCTAGACTTTTTTCTGGCACCACTCCTGACAACTGTTAGCACTCCCCCCTCCCCAGTCATCAGGTCACCACTTGCCTTGCCCCTTCACATGACAGTTCTGTCAGTAGTGAGAGCCAGTTTTTGGATAGGCATCATCTGTACAAACCATAACAACTCCTCCTGGAGGCTTGATGTGCACACTGCTAATGTAGGACCTATTTGCACGTATGTGCTTGTTTCTTGTGCTCCAGATGTATCTATAACTTATGTGCTGAAAATTGCAGGTCCAAGTTCTTATGCTGAAGGCTTTTTTTACTTTGCTTCTACCCATTGTCAGTATTGCAATGGACTACACTTGTGATATATTAGAAATTTGCAAAGGTTCATAGGTGTGTACTAGGTTAATGGCCCTGGAACCTTTACAAGCCTAGCCCATAGAAGTGCCCTGGCATCATGCTGCCCGACGTTAGTTCCCAGTGCCTCTATCAAGTAGAGCCACTGGAGTGATCCCCGGGGTGAACTTTCTATTTCCCATCCACTCATCAAGATTTCTCTTGAAGAGGGCCTGTGGGGTGCTCTGCTTGACATGTATGGAAAGTCTATTCCAGAGCATGGGCAGTCTCTGGGTTATGAACCTGCCCCTCCAGCATGTTCTGTTGATTGTGGTAATGAGGTTGAGGTCTCTGGAGCGTGTGGTGCGGAGGGATTGGGATTTCTTTAGATGTAGCATTTCTAACAGAGCTGGGTCAGACATGGCTTTGTAAGTCAAGCAGAGATTGCATCTTAATAGACAATATAAGACAGAGAATAGCTGGAGGTTTTTGACTCTTTCCATGTAGGACATGTGTTTAAGGCCTAGGATCCTCTTCGTGAGGTACTTTTGTGGCCTTTTCAGCTGTTGCATGTGTCTAGTGAGGTACATGCCAAATGGGGCATTGAACTCGATGATTGGCCTAATGAGGGAAGAGTAGAGAGAGATGATGACCTCTTTCTTCCTGGGTGCAAAACCCTTGGTAATGAGATGTGCTACATAGAAGGACTTTGACCACAGTGGCAATGTGGTGGTTGAAGGAGAGGTTGCGGTCAACCTGTGTTCCCAGATCTCTTATAACGCCTTGAGTGTTCAGTGGGCTCCCATCGATGTGGTAATTAGTGGGAACTGAGTTTTTCCCAAAGGGGATGATCATGCATTTTTTGGCATTAAGCTTAAGGCCATGGTTTCGACACCAGTCATTGGTCTCAGTGAGGCCTTTCTGTAGGATGTCTACATCACTTGGGGAGTTAACAGTGGCTCCTAGCTTGCAGTTGTCTCTGAATTTGGTCAGCCAGAGTCCCTCTGTGTTGGCCTGGACTTCTGAGAAGTAGATGCCACACAGGAGAGGACCCAGGACCGATCCTTGTGAGACTCCACATCTTTCTAAGAATTGTATAGGTACTTTGGTTTCTAAACTGAAGAAAAGACCCAGAAACTATAAATTTGGTGAGTTGCATGATTCTGTAACAGATAGAAAATGGCTTATGGAAAGAAATTGTGAAATAATCTGTGGGCTAGTAAGATGACTTTATCAAAGCTGTCAATTTTGCAAAGTAAGTGAAATTACTAATACAATCAAAACTTTAACTGAGGAGGTTGATCTATCCAAGATAAACCTGTGTGCCCAACAAAAGGTAAATAAGGAATGAGAGTGGTCTGAAGAAGTAACTTAAGGGTAAAAAGGTCACACAAACATACAATGTAGTAAAAGTACAAGAAAGAACCAGCCATACTAGTCTTCATGGTATATTGCCTTATACTTCCTGTAATGAAGGCCCACAGGATATATGCAAATGATACTCTAGGGACATACCAGTGTTTCAACTACGTCTCTCAAATGTCAGTGACTTCAAGTCTTTACTGGTACATACAGGTCATTTGTATATATCCCTATTTACCATTTTCTAGCATTCTAGACATGTCTTAGGATACCTTTTAAATGTTAATAAAATGTATTCTCTTCCTGTCAATCTTCTCTCTCTGCGTTACTCTTCAAGAGACTTCCCCTTTAGCGTGGAATCATGAATCTCTGTGTTTTTTTTAATTTTTGTTTTATGTGATTTTGTGAATTCATCTTCCCTTATATATACTCAAATTAGCATAAATGTATGTTGTTGTTTGCCTGTTGCAAAAACTTATTGTGTGTTCAGCAGAGAATTATCTGTGCCCTGCAGCACCTCCTGTTTCTTTTAATGAGGAGTAAAATGTTGAGGTTTCTTTTTAAAGGTAAAATAGTTGGGCATTTGAATAAGTCTGTCTAGCCAGTAGCAGATAGGGGCCTAGACATTCCTGTTCATGTGATTTATTATAGTCATTCAGCTTAGATCTTTTCAACGTTTCCTTCATTTTGGGTGTGATCCTTAATGGAAACATGCCCTTCTGTCTTCATTTGGAAATGGCAGAGATATTTTCCTGTTTAGCAGGTAAGGACTGAATGCATTTTCAGACACAACTAGGCCTGTAATAGTCAAACTGTGGAAAGTTGGCCCTTCGAATTTATATCCATTTGGGCCTAGAAATGGCGGGGAGGGAACTTAACAGGGTGAGATGCTGGTTGCATAACTGTCCATATTTAAAATCATGGACTCATTTAGTAAACCAGAGCCAAATTATATCTTGGGATATTTTTAAAGCACATTACAAACTTCTAGACCATTTTATGCACACAATATTCCGGGCTCTGGTGTAGTTAATAAATTCCTGAATTGATATAGTGGGTACAGTCCTTCCAGGAGCAGACTAGATTATTAGAATATTTAATGTATTCTATATATATATATATATATATATATATATATATATATATATATATATATATACATATATATATATATATATATATATATATATATATATATCCTGTGGCAGTTTAGCACAAAATATATAGTAATGTTATTGATTGGAGTTGAGGTATTTATGCTTAGTCTGTAACACTTTTTAATGTTTGTATTGCTTGTTTTTCCCCCCACTGCCTACTGATCACCAGCTGCCTCCCAGACAATTAGTTTATTTGTTCCCCATCAATAGGACAAGGGTTTACCGGGAGGGGCCATCAATAAGACTGCCATCAAGTGTTGTTCCAGAAGTGAATACCTAAGCTGCACCTTCAGTCGCTTCTGCAAGGGACCGCTGTCAGCTGTATGCCTCACCCACCCACAGGAAGCACTGGACGGGCAGATTCCCTTGTCTCCTTGAGCAGTGTGATCAGGCGTGTATGCCCCTGCAATTTCTCCTCCATTCTCTCAGGACTGGTACCCCCATCCTGCTGTGCCTGTGCTGTCAAATGTCTGAGCTGCTAATCGAATTCAGGCTGTCTGAGTTATAGTCATTACTCTAGCTCTGTACTTCACTGCACAAGGTAACTTTTTAAATTTAATTTAATTATTTTTTAAATGTGTAAGTAAGCTGCTCATTGTGGACTCTCTTCAACCACAACCCAAGCTGTAAGTGCAGAAGTAAATTCAACATATATAGGCATTTCTTTAGAGTATCCAAGCAACAAGTATATTTTTGGGAGTAGGAATTAACTGGAGTACCTGTAGACATGAGGAGACATTCAAACTTCACACAGACTGTGACCAGAGATCAGGATTAAACCCTAGACCATGGAGTTGTGATGCAGATATTTTAAATACTTTGACACTATGCAGTACCACTTGAGAAACTCATCTGTAAAGAAATTATTTAGATGTGAAACAGAAGCACTTTAACCCCATGATCCATTGTTGTGTAGAGTAAGGTGGTTCTTCTGAGGTGTTGTCATTTGACATTGTGACAAAATAAAAATTAGCGGTGCAAGGTAGCAACAAAAGGTGAACCACCATGTTGCTTAGGAGGGAATGAAAGCACATTATATTAGTGTGAAGATATGTACGAATCTCCATGTAGCCACAATTGATTTTAATAGTAAATTGAAATATTACAGACAGTTATTCCATTCAAAACATTGAAGATTGCTCGTTAAGGTAAAGTTGTTGAATATGAGGGAGAAACAATTGAATGATACTTTTAACATAAGAGTTGCAGAATATTAAAGATATAGAAGAATATTTTGCACAGTTTTAGGAGGTAGGGTAAACAGTGACCGATGGAAACAAAGAAGCAGCCGTAGTCTAGATAAAGGCTTCGGCAGTTATAAGGTCACCAGAACAGCTTGGTGGTAACCAGTAATACTGTCAATTACTCTGAATGCTAAAGTTGAGCAGGAAGTCTGGATAGAAATGTGTGGTGTTGCTTGGAGAACTGAGAGGAGAGGTATACGTGTATACCTAAACTTAGAGGAAATGACCTGATTTTGTTATAGAGAGGCTGTATGTAAGGAGATATCTTAAGCCCTTGAAGGGTTTTGCATAGATGGCGAGTGATAATAACAGAAGAAGCTGTGCTTAAAAGGGAAGACTGCTGGTGGTATATCCTTAGGATGGTGGGCACAGGGAATAGAAGAGAGGGACGGTGTCGCCAAAATGACGATGCAAGTATTTGATAAAGCATAGGTGTGTGGGTAGAGTGGATTGAGAAAAACAAAATGCAGAGAAGATTATCTGACTGGAGACAGGCTGGACTTGTCCACTAGTGGTAATCGCTAGCAGAACTTGTGCCATAAGAATAACTAGATTCCACTTATCTAAAATGTTCCCATCTTTTTCTGAGTTTATCCATGTAGCTTGAGATTGTTTCCTTTTTTTTATTTACTCCATACACTAATTTTGTCTTTTTTTTGTGGGTTACTTCTCATTCTCTGTTTTGATTTGGTGTGATGAGTTTAAAACTGCTAAAAAGTTAATACACACACAGTATTTCAATTCTGCGTCTGTCTTTTCATTTGAGTACACTGATGGCAGCTTGTTTCCCTTTCTAGTCTTGGAGAAAGGGTGCAAGAAATAAGCAATTCAGCCTACTCATGGCACAGAAAGAGAGAAAGCTGTGACTGTTGCAGGTGATGTGAGTTCAACTAGCTGCGTGGGTGCCTGTAACAGCTGACCAGGGCGGATAGTGTGAGAAGCTTCTGGGTCATCACTAAGGGAGGAGACAAAAAAAAAAAAAGATCTAAGTAGTCTACACTGAAAGCAGATATTCTTCCAGTGGTACACCAAGTCAGATATGCACATTGTGCTGTAGGTGGACACACAGATAGTAATATGCTTTTGTTATCCATTTAAAAGCTGTAGTCACATGGTGTTATTTCAGTCATATTTCAAAACACTTCTGTGTGCAAGACAGGTTTAATATTGTTACGTCCTTCAAGTATATAGTTTGTATTTTACTCCTGTTTCCTGTTCTTTTTTCCTTTCAGAAAATGATGCATGTGAATGTGTGAATGCGTTTTCAGACATATGGTAGATGGGTTTTCTATAGCTTTCACGTACAGATAAATTACCTCTTAGTAATGGATTGGGAAATTGGAATAACACAACACAGACAGCTTGAAAAATATTATGCCTGCATCTGAAGTACTCCTTTTTTTTCAATGTCGCTATTATGACTTTAGGTGTTCACACACACCCATTTTATTAGTCATATTAAGTAATGCATTTTTGACAGACTTCTGCAAAGATAAGGTATATGTAGAAATGAGCCATAATTTAAAAGATAAATGCTTGCAGTTAATTGTACTTTTTCATTCACTTGTAACTAATAGTAGCTAAGCTTGTTATTCCTGCTAAGAAGAAAGGTTCATGAGGCTCAGAGAACTACCACCCCCCTTCTGATGCAAGAAAAAGAAACATACATATACAAAACTCTAATTGGAGTTGTCTGGATCAAGTTTAGCATGATTTTAACAGTCAAAAGGCTGTCAGAACTTCTTATGACCTCCGCATAGCTGTAAATGGTAACAAGTTGCATTGAGAAAGTGTGCAGGGTAAGGCACAGAACCTATGTAATAAGACAGCGATTGATGTATCTTGCAGTTCGTAGGTTAGATAAACAGCAGTTCTCAGGTTCAAGGCTCTGCATGTTCATTTGTTTATTTGTATAGATGTTAAAAAGATTATGCTGGCCTTCTTGACCTCTCAGGGGAGATTTTGACCCTAAAATAACCTTTCAGTTCCTGAGAAGGGTTATGCCATATTTTATACTGTTCTCTTGTCTTATAAGCATAGTTCTGGTCTGTTATAAGGAATTTAAAATATGTGTGTTTTCCCTCCTAGGAGACAGCATTTTTGAGTCATTGTTAAAAATGTCATAGTCTTATACATATTTCTTCCTTTTTTTTTACTTGTGTTATTTTAACATACTTCCACCCTCCTTTTCTTTTCACTCAGACTTTGAATTATTGCTGTGGTGCTCCTTTTTTGTGTTACTTGTTTTCATCACAGCTGCTGCTTCATTTCCACGGGGAGTCTTCTCCAGGTTTTGCATGAGGCGTTTGGATATTCTGGGAAGGGCATTGATGCACGGTAGAGATAATGTAGCTCTGGCTTCATACATTTTTGAAAAAAACTTAAAAGCAAATGCTTTCAAAAATGTCGTTAAGTCACTTCAAGCACGATAAACATGCTGCTCAAACAGTGGTGAATAATAGGGACCAACTCGAAAGACAGACTTGTAAGCAGATTCGTCTCAAAATATGATACGCAGAGACTTCATAAGACAGTAAACCATGAAGCCCAGTACACTTCACAATAAAAAATTGAAAAACGCTATAAAAAGTAACAACATTCATTTTAACTTCAAACTTTTCTTTCTTAACTGACCTTTACATTTTTTATTACAATTTAAACCTGGGACTATCAACCGTGACATATTTAGTCGGATGTATATGTCATTCTTGTGCATGGAATACCATTGTACTTTCAGATTCTCTTTTTCACTCATTTCTTTAGCACACTTAACGTATTTATTTTAATGTTCCCTGGAACATTGAAAAGGGTTTTTTAAGATCTTTTTAACAGTTTTAAAATAAAAAAATGTGTGTTAGACAGTTACATTGCCAAAGCTCCTACATGGAGTTTATTTCCATGACGTAATGCATTTCCTACCACTCATTATCACTCATAATACAGAAATCCCTGGTTCTTTATTATAACAGTAATAATAATATATTTCCGTACCATGATGTCAGTCTGGTTAGAAACAGTGTGGAGATGTGTCTATAGACTTTAATGAATGCACATCTCTAAATGCACAGGGTTTGTCTTTTGAAGTGTTTTGACACATCCCTGTGTTATGCTTATCATGATATCACAGGAAGGTCGGAATTTTTATTAAGACCTTGGCTTAATAAAATGTGAAGCTGAATGTATTGCAGCACTTTAGCCACCATATACCATGATGTATAAATAAACTGTTTCAAAACTCTTTAAGTGTATGGCTGTCATGGCTTCCAAGGAGACAATTTTCTCCAGTATGCAACTTAAATTTTATGCTTACGAAACTAGGTCTGTCTCTTGTTAACGTATACATTTAGCCAACACTTAGCTTGTGTCTTGGAAATCTTTTATTTTTAAGTGAAGTTAATCTGTCAAAAGAATTTCTAAACTTTTGGCCCTAATAATGCATTTAGTCCCTAACTTGTCTTTTCATAAAAACAATGTTTCTTTGAAAACAGTTCCTTCATGTTTGTTTTTATTTCTGGAAAAAAATTGGTTAAATCTGCTATTCATCCTGTATGCCTTCCAAAGTAAGAGAGTAAGAAAAATATTATTCTCTTTTGATATGCAAAGACAGTTTTGGGGTATTATATTGGCAAAATAGCTTCATTCAGAAAGATAAACAGTTATTTGACTCATCTGCTGAAGGGAAACAGGGCACTCTGGGTAGTATGTCTGATAGTTGGTGCAAAGGTTAATTTGTGAGCTGAAGTTCATATGGTAAATGGTTTCATTCCGTCACCCTTGTTGGCCTACTGTGTGACTTTGTATAAGTCACTTAAGTAAACATTGCTTCCAGGTTGTGCCTGAAAAGGTACTGTGGGTCAGGTGGGCCCACCTGGTAAACAGGTTATTTATGTAATCAGATCCTGTCCAAATGGGTTGAAAAACTGCATGCGTATATCTTTGGAAACGCTTTAAAATTTTAAAATACTGAAATGTCGAATTTCAGTATCTCGAGACTATAAAGTCGAAGTTTGAAAATAGCGAAAGTGCAGTTATGGGTCTACGCTACGTAATGTCCGGGACTGTGAGGGAGGGACTGTAGAATGTGTAGAATCAAAAGACTGAAATTCAAAATATAAAAAAATGGAACTTGTCCCTTCTCCACTGTTGTGCGATCTTGGAGTTGGTATGGATAAATAGCATGCCCCCATATGAAGGGTGCAAGGGAGTTTGCACCCTGCAATAAAAATGCTTTCAATATTTTTAGTTTTAGATATTTTGATTTTCATTGTTTTGAACTTTCAGTCTTCTGACATAGATGCATACACACACACACACACACACACACACATATATATATATATATATTTATTTATTTATTTGTGTGTGTGCGTGTATTATACATAACATTTGGCAATAAAATTCCAGAACAGACTGTGAAGGGTGCATGCCACCAGAGCAGTCCCTATTTGACAAGACCTCTCAGATGTCCTTGATTTTGCCCATTTTTGCCCTGTTCCTTGTAAAATGTTTGATTTTCTGGTAAATCATTCAGGATTGCCCGGGTTGTGGCTGAAAAGAATTCTTTGACCAGTTCATTTACCTAGTTAAATGTGAAATAAATTATAATCAATAATGCCAGACATTAGAATTTCATACTTCTTATTGTTCAGAAAATACATGCTGATATAAACCATGTTGTTGTATAATGTTGTAAATTAATTTGAATGATTAAAATTGTCACTGATTTATGACATTTATTCCCCATCCATTAATGTTTGCCTTTGTTCAGATTTCTTGAGCAAGGAAGTTGAAGAGTTGTGCTACATGAGGAATTTTTAAGGGTGTTTCTATCTAAAATGTATGCCAAGCTGCTACTTTTCACAGTGTCCACACTTGTAAAACACTGTAAACAGCATTTTCAGCCTAAAGGTAGGGTAGGGCTTGCAAGGACTGTCCTAAATGTCATCCTTTGACATTATATCACCAAGAATTCCTGAAAGGTACTACTTAAGAAACTGTCCATTGATCATTTGGAAATGTAATGCTTCTAAGAACAAATTTGGCATACTTTGTGTAGAAAGCAGTCAGGCATTTGTACTATAGCCTTAAACACTACAGATCTGGTCACTGAAAAGGTATGAGAAGAAAGTATATAGAATATCTAACCTGATCGTCAAAGATGTTAATTAATTGACTCACTGTTCCAGTATCAGGCATTTGTTTTACCTGAAATAATGAGTACTATACTTTGCATTATTTGTCAGGTGTGTGTTATGAATAAAAAAGCAAGCAAACAGACTAAAAATATAAAACTCTCATTGGGTAATAAATATAGTGTTTTAGTAATAAAGTAAGTTTATCCCACTGCTTAAATGGAGGCTTCTTAAAAACACAAGCATCTACATAAAGAATCTTTAAACATACCATTCAAAATTGTCTACCATTTGAATGTGTCTACCATTAAAATGTGATGTTCCAAAAAATAGTGTGATAGTGAAGTTGGAAAACACAGTAACATAATTAAATTATTATTATTATTATTATTGTTATATATATTTTTTTTTACATTTTCACTGCACTTTTTAACCTATATATTAACTCGGGCCTGAGGGAAGGCAATCAACTATAAGCCTGATTTGCTAGCTTTATTCTTTATACTTCAGAAATTATCCAGATCTCCCCTTTTGGCCCCATGTGTGCTATATCCACCATAAAAAATATGTTATATATTAAAAAAAAAACTTTTCAAGGTAGAATAGTGTTTAAAATGTCCAAATAAGGCACTGGAATCATTCCTCAACTGAATACCGTATATTGTTCATAGGAGCACTATTTCAGCTTTCACATGGATCTCCTAACAAAATCTTTCATTGCCATCACATGTCTCAGCAACCATTACTCCTTGGATTTTGCAGGTGAATTGGCCCATACAGCAGCTATCATAATCAAAAACAACAACAACAATCCCTTTTCCTACTTTTACATGATGTCTGGTTCTTGCATCTGTGGTGTCACCCCTTCAATTCGGAGCCCCTCTCTTACCATCTTCGGCAGCCATGCCTGACTGTAGCAGGTCTTCTGCCATGCAGTCCATCCATTTTTCTGCCAGATGTCCTCATCTCTTCTTGCCTTCTTTTTGTCTGTCCCAAATCTGCTTCCCTGCACATATTAACAAAGCACTGTAAATGTGTTCTTAAACTTTTGTGCAACTGGGCCTACTTTAGCCTTCACTCTGAGGTCCTCATTTCTTCACCAGTCCCACAGTGTTCATCCTATTATCCATTTCAGGCACTTCATCTCCATTACATCAAGCTTTCTCATCTGCTTTGCCTTCACTGCCCAGATGAGGGAAAAAAAAGGCATTGGCCGCGCCACTGTTTTGTACTCCTTACTTTTCAGTTTTTTTGTATTCTTCTGTCACCCATTACTCCCTGACACTTTATGCTATTTGGCTGCAGCATCTTTGATTTTGGCTTTGTCTTTATCTTCATATTTCCCTTCTCCTCAACCACACTTCAAAGCTACTTGAAGCTGTTAACATGTTTCACCATTTTCTCAACTGTCTCAGTTTTCAGCATTTTCCAATTTCCTTATTTGATGCCATGACAATTGGACAAATGAACTTTACTAGGCAGGCAGCCACAGGGACCATAAGATTTATAAACATATATTCTTTTAAGTAAACACTGAAAACGTCTTGCCACCCTTTAGAAGTACTTAGTAGTGCGCATATATCTAATTGAGCAGGGCTTTACATTATTATCAGTTTGTAAATTTGTAGTCAAGCCACCCAAGCTTTAAGACTGGCCTTAAAGGTAACAAAGTAGTACTTTGTTTGATCTGTAGTGATAACGTATACCATAGACTGGGAATACACTGATTTAATAACCTGTTCTTTCAGTAAGGAATTTATGTATTTGTTGGTGTAGATTTTGATCCCTTTTGTGAGTGTTTGTAGAGCCCTTCAATTTGCGAAGAAATAGGATGACAAATAGGACTGGGTCTTTTAATATTCAAAAAACAAGACACAGGTCACTTCTGAGCAGTCAGTAGGTTACTGATAACAAGGAGACTTGTGCTGATCTACAGGGTTAGATGAAGGATTTAAGACCTTTAATCTTCTTGGTTAGAAATGTCTGGATCCTTTCTAGTTGAGCGATATGCTTGGATTTGTATATATCAAAAAGAATATTGTATTTGATGATGATAGGTCTGATAAGGGAAGAGTCCATAGAGAGCATAACTTTACTGAATCTTTAAGATATTCCTTTGGAAATTAAATGGGCTATTTAAAAGGATTTCAACTGTAATGGAAATGTGATGCTGAAATGAGAGACATTTCGACATAAGTACCTAGATCTATTATGACTGTATTTATTTGGAGATGACTGCCATTTATGACATGAGGTGGGAGCAGCTGTTTTTCTGGATGCTTTTATTCTGTACTTTTTTTTTTTTTTTTAATTGTTTAGCTGGACTCCATTTTTTGGTACACCAGGTATGTGCATATTCCAGTCTTTACTTAAGCTGTGTAGTATCAGATGATAAGCAGGAGAAATACAGAGAAGGTCAGAAGGAGTTGCATTGTGTCTTTGTGGACTTAGAGAAAGCATATGACAGGGTGCCTAGAGAGGAGTTGTGGTATTGTATGAGGAAGTCGGGAGTGGCAGAGAAGTATGTAAGAGTAATACAGGATATGTATGAGGGTAGTGTGACATTGGTGAGGACTGCAGTGGGAGTGACAGATACGTTTAAGGTGGAGGTGGGATTACATCAAGGATCAGCTCTGAGCCCTTTCTTATTTGCAGTGGTGATGGACAGGTTGACAGATGAGGTCAGACATGAGTCCCCATGGACTATGATGTTTGCAGATGACATTGTGATATGTAGTGAGAGTAGGGACCAGGTTGAGGAGACCCTGGAGAGGTGGAGATATGCTTTAGAGAGGAGAGGAATGAAGGTCAGCAGGGCTAAATCAGAATATATGTGTGTAAATGAGAGGGAGGGCAGAAGAATGGTGAAGATGCAGGGAGTAGAGTTGGTAAAGGTGGATGAGTTTAAGTACTTGGGATCAACAGTTCAGAGTAATGGTGAGTGTGGAAGAGAGGTGAAGAAGAGAGTACAGGCACGGTGGAATGGATGGAGAAGAGTGTCAGGAGTGATTTGTGACAGATGGGTACCAGTAAGAGTGAAAGGGACGGTCTATAAGAGGATAGTGAGGCCAGCTATGTTATACGGATTGGAGACGGTGGCATGGACCAAAAGGCAGAAGTCAGAACTGGATGTGGCAGAGTTAAAGATGTTAAGATTTGCACTGGGTGTGACTAGGATGGACAGGATTAGGAATCATTATATTAGAGGGTCAGCTCAGGTTGGACAGTTTGGAGACAAAGCAAGAGAGGCGAGATTGCGTTGGTTTGGACATTTGTTGAGGAGGGATGCTGGGTATATTGGGAAAAGGATGCTAAGGATGGAGCTGCCAGGTAAGAGGAAAAGAGGAAGGCCTAAGATAAGGTTTATGGATGTGGTGAGAGAGGACATGCAGGCGGTTGGTGTGAAAGAGCATGATGCAGAGGATAGGGAACAGCCGAAAGAAGAAGAAGTACCCAATTTGTAGCTATCAGCAGAACTGATCAACCACACTACTAGGTTGTTAGCTTGGATGCCTACTAGTAATTGTAAAACAGAGGTGGGTCCAGCATCAATCCCTGTGGTATCCCAGTAAGTGCAATTTTGCATTTAAAGAGGATACCAGCAACTTTCACAATTTGGGATCTGTTGAATAGCTGATTCACAATCCAGTAGCAAATAACCATCTTATCTGTACTTGGTTCACTCCCATGTGCCTTCAGCTTTGCAGTCCAGTCCCCTGCCACTTACTGAAGTTCCTGCTTAGTCTGCTTGTAGTGCCACATCATCTGTATACAACATATTTGCTGATCCATCTTCTCTGAACTGTTGGCTGATGTGGTTCATCACTAATATGAACAGGAGTTGGCTTAGAGCTGAACCCATCCAGTCCTACTGGGAATCCATTTTTGAGTTCAAACACTGTTCATACTTGTGCCATCAGGTCCTTGTTTATAGTATGGAGTAATTCTGCCAGTATTTATGGGACATTGAACCATTGCAGAACTCCCCAAATCAGCTTTCTTGGGACCTTGTCATAAGGCTTCTCCATGTCTGAGAATGCCCAGTTGGATTCTTTCCTGATCTTCAATGTCTCCACTGTCTGTCTCAATGCAAACATTAGGTGTGTTGTATTGCATCCTGATCTGAATTCAAACTCCTCATCTCCCATCATTTATCAGTCACCCTTTCTAGCACTTTTATGCTAAGTGACAGTGAGTTAATACATCTTTACTTCCTACTGTTATGAATATAACGTTTGTTCTTGTAAACTAGCACTGGAATGCTTATTCTCCAGTCATTAGGGATTTGCATCTCTGCAAACTGTGATGTATATCCTCAGGATCTGTTTCTCTCCAGTGGATCCAGCATCTTGATCCTGTCTGCCATGACTTCATCTGAGCCTGACATCTTGAATGACATAATTTTCTTTACTGCACTTTGCAGTTCTTCTTGGGTAGGTTTTCATTCCTCTTTTGTTGTAGCCTGTACATGCCACAGTACAGCTTCTGTGAGGTGTACTGAATTCAGAAGCTTCTTGAAGTGCTACTCCCATCTGCCTTTGATGTCATCTGGACAGGCAAGTCTATTGTTTCTGGCCTCCGTTATTAATCACTTCTGCTGACTGTCTTCTTTATCTTAATGTTGTTGTATTGTAGTTGGTAAACCATCTTTATGAGATGAACAGAATCACTTCCCAGAAGCTGGTAGAGATTCTGTGATGCCTTATTATTTGCCCTTGTGATTGCTGTCTTAGCTGCTTTGTTAGCCAGTCGGTAGACTGGTCTGACCTTTCCATTTTTCACTTCTTCCTGTACTTCTGCATTTCACCACCAGCTTTCCTTGTTGCGGTATTTGGTCCAATTGCAGATCTTTTTTGTCATGATTTATGACACCAGTCATCTTTTCCAAAGGTCCCAGAATAACTGCCAGAATCAGTGTATTTACAGTACTTACCTGAACCATAACTATACGTGCCATAATTTGACATGAATGCAATATTCCAAGCATTGCTGTCAGCAAATTCAGGTTTATTTTTATTGGTGGTTACACATTCTCAGCCTTACTGTGGACAGTGCCTTCCACCTTCCCACTGTGGTAATGACTGTCAGCCTTGTATACCTTTTCCTAGACTGGGGTGGTATTGTTTAGTGCAGGCAGTCCAAAATGCCAAGTTGCATTTAGAGACCATTCTGTACATCAACATTCAAGAGATTAGGGCAGCAACATGGCACCCATTCTTATCTCCTGTGTCAAGAAAGCATGTGGTTTGGGAGTAGGTTCTGTCAACCAATCACTTTCAGAAAACCAGCTATATTCCTAAGGAATCCACCTCTCTATTGGACAGGCTTAGCCACTGCTTGCTGATGTTAAATAAGTAGCCTTTCAGAACTTATCTATCCCATTGCCATTTGGAGTCTTGTGAATTGCATTTCTGATTAAGACTAAATGCAGTAACTTCTCCCTGATCTCCCTCGGGGGAGGTTGTCCTGGGTGCTTTTATCCAGAGGTGGCTGTCTAGAATGCTGTATGCTTTTTGGAATTTCACCGAGATTTATTCAGAAAGCCAACAGAATAAGCCCATAGTCATTCTTATAGTCCCATTTTGGCTCAGACAGTTATGGCTCTCTTTGCTTTAGTCTCACTTATAGTGGAGCCTGTTCAGCTGAAACCCTTCAGAACCCTAGTGACCCACCCGGCTGGCAATTCACAGCCAGGTATTCACTCTCTGTGTCTATGCACATAGTTACTGTACTTCTGATGATGACCAGGGGGATACTGCATTTCCACCTGTGTTCATTCAAATTATTACTTCTACCTGGAGGCCTAATGCAATAAAAATGTACAAGAGTAAATAGTCACTTTTTTCTGTCCAAGCTTCCTTCTGGAAGTTGACTTCATATTAGATTGTCAACAGTTTTAAATTCAGACACTCTTAAGTTCAAGTTCCAGAATATGGAGACTGAATTTGCAAAAAAGGATACTTACATGCTTGGTTATTTATTTATTTATTACGTTTGAGTAACAGGAAAGTCTGCATGCTTGGTTATTTATTTATTACGTTTGATTAACAGGAAAGTCTGACTGGGCAATAAAACCACTTTTCAGCAGAGGCTGGATGAGAAAAGCTCCAATGGATAATATATATAAACATAAGATGCATACAGTATACAGAGATAACAAACATCGCTACCAAGGCAATAAGACAGAAAGAAAATTAACATTTAAATACAATGTTCAGGATTGCAATCACATTGTAATTTGCATTATACAGAGTTTCATTCTTATTGCATTATACCACTAACAGTGATGGGTATGTATGTGCTGCACATGTTAAGTCTGAGATTGCTGTGTGTTTGAGTATTCTCATTTGTCCAAGATATGGAGATTGCGGAGTTAGTATTTGTAAATGGCACAGGTATAGATGGTACAGCCTCCACATATTGGAGGGTGGAGAGGGGCACCCTGCAAAAAATAACTTTAAAGAAAACCAGTGATCGACGATATTCACTCTTCTCCTTTAGTATTGCTCTTTTTTCATAATTACAGGACTCTCTGTTATAGGTCTTGGAATTGCAGTAAGGATTCGAGATTGATAACGTTTTCACATTCTGTGACTCTTAAAGTGCGAGTTCCGGAAGAACTAAACTGAATGTGCAAAAATGTGTAAAAATGATGACTTGTGTATAGAGAGTCTGAGATGTCTTTGTTTTGGTGTATTCCCTTGTCACTGAGGTATGGTGATCTCAGGGTTAGCATTTATATGTAGGGTGGGTGTGGGAGTGCAGCCCCCCAGTGGAGGGTGCAAGCCACCTGCAGACAGTAACATTAAAGGAGGGACAGAGTGTGTCAGCATTTGTTATTCTCCTTTAGTTTTTCTCCTTTTTTGTGTAATTCTTGGATTCAGTTATATGGCTTGCAAGTATGGTAGGGAACTTCTTAGACGATCTCACCTACATTTTTGAGACAAATCTTAGCTACCAATCTATCAAAGTTAATCATGATGTTTCTGTTTTCCATGAGGGATACTAGAATTCTTAACTGACCTCCTTCAATGTTTTAAGGTGTTTCTCCAGGGTACATTCCAGGGATCCAGTACTCTTGAGTCCTGTATTTTGTGATAAAAAGTTAGCACTGTCTCCTTTTGGACTGGCTTTTATGACCCACTTGAAGTTTGCATATTGGAAGAGCTCTTATGATTATTCCCACCACAAGAAGAATTTTGTAAATTCAAGCCCTATGTATGAAACTTGCTTATCTGTTTTTTAAATATTATGGGGTGGTCTTCCAGACAAACGCTACCGTTATGTCCAAAGTAGGCATGGAACCATTTGAAACAACTTGTTAACCTGCAAGTATTTTTTTTCCAAATTACTCTAGTTAGGGGGAGATTGCTCTTGGAAACGTGCTCGTTTTTCCTTCGTGGCCAAATTAAAATGTGTTGTCACTTCATTACAAGGCACAACTTCAGTGGTTATACTTATCTCGGACAAGCAATGTCTTATTGTCTGTTGGCTTTTCCCAGTTATCGGTCACCACGGAGGAACTCCGGTCCGCTAATGATTGGCAGTGAATTGTTACAGTGCTGAGTTGCCAGCCCGATGCCCAGCCTTCAAAGAAGGCACACCCATTCACACACGCACCTACCTGCATATCTTTAACATCACTCAACCGTGGGGAGGACATGCAGACTCCACACAGAAGGCACTCCAGCCGAGAATCGACCGGGAGAACCACTTTTTCTTTTTCAGCTTGTTTTTGTATATTGCGTGTTTCAAGAAGCTTTCTGAATTACATAGTATCTTTCTATTTCCTTTACTTTGTTGTCATCTTTGACTGAAGTTGTCTTGACCAGCTTTTGGCTTTTCTATTATCATATATATCATATGGTCTCCGTTTTAGTTCCTGTACTCTGTGAATGGGAGATGGCTTCCCAGCTGAACATAGCACCACTTTCTTAAACCAAGTGTCTCTCTGTATATTTTGGGTCTGCTCCCTTCTTCCCACCTTTCTATTCAAGTGCCAGTGAAACTGACTCCTACATTCAGAACTGTTCCTTGATTAAGACGTGCTATATTGTATGAGTGTTAGCTTTTATTATTTTTAAATTTGCTTGTGTTCATTTCTCTGTAGTTTATTAGGGCATGGGAATAACAGAGAAAAATATGTTGCTAGCGCAGTCTTGATTCCTAGTACAGTACAAAATACACGTCTGTATGGTGTCAGTTAGTTTTGCAAATGCCTTTTGACTGAATCCAGATTTTAAATCTCTTGTTTGAAAATCCAGTGTAATGCTCTGTAGAACTGAGTTTATGGCCTTGAAAAAGTACGTGGCTTACTGATGCAGAGGTTGCTAAAGGCAACCCTTATGATGCATGAGCAGATATTTAGCACTGAGTAAGGATGCTTTCTTTTTCGTATATTTTTGTCTCTTTGTCTACGAGTGTTACTGTTTTTCTTCAGTAATTTTTATGTCAAATTGCAGGGGGTGAGAAGGGAGCAGGCACTATTTGTTGGGCAGTTGCTATAAAACTTTCTACCATCTTGCATGTAAAACACTAGCATGAAAATACCCAATGCTTTGTTAGACTTTGTTTTTATATTTTGAGTTGACCCACAGCTGGCTAGTAAGTGGAAATGTATATTGAAAGCTTTCTGGAAGATCTATGATTGGTATATTGTAGGTAACTTGTATTTTTGTGCTGTTTATCCATTTTTGGCAGTTGGGTTGAATCTCAGCACTGAAAGTTCATTCACATGATTCTGGTAAATGAGGCCATCCGGTTCCAACACTGTGAAGTAAAAATGATGTAAATGATATAGGCAAAATCACAGCTTTACCAAGGATCTCATGCTACTCAAAAAAAGTTAAAGTAGAACTGGTTCAAATCAGATTTGTGTTGTAGCTCACTGCAGGATTAACCACATGTGAAACATTTACTAAATTGTTTTTACTACTGAAACGGCGAAAGATGTCATTTTATTTTCACTTCTACAGAATTACTCAAGTCTTCTATATTCCTTCAAAGTCAAACTATAGGGATGCATGGAAACTGACCTGTGCAGGTTAAAGAGTTGATTTGTTGCCTAGATGCCCCCTCAGGGCTTTTTTGTCATTCTTCCTGTTGGATGATGTGCCCCCAGTTCAGTTGCTGGAGCCAAGCTGGCTAATGAAGTACAAGGGAGAGCAGCAGGCACTAAGGAAGAATTTGGCATGTGTAAGTGTTCCATGGGATTATGTTTCAGCATAATGCTTTTGATAGAGATCAGTGCTGCATCCCTAAAGTGCACTAGAAGAGTAAATGCCAGCAATTGATCCTGATGATTTGTTTTTATTTTTATAGAAATTTACTAAAGCCTCCCTTCCCCCTTCATGCTGAATCTGCCTGTTTAATTTTACAGAAATAGGTACTTTCTAGCTGACTATATGTACTTGTCAGCAGTATTTCACCTGACTTATTTCATATACACTAGTAAGGGTGAAAGGCTTACAGTACGTCATCTTTACAAGGCTGTATGTGTAAAGATATTTTATGTCACTTTTTGAATTAAATGTAGTTTTCTTAGAAGTCGGATGTAAAGTAACTCCATGTCTCTTAGGAAATGCAGTAGCAGCTGCCTCCTGCACCCTGCTTTTTTATAGGCTGCTCAGAAAAGAAAAGAAAATGATTCTGGATTGGATGGAGAAATAGGTTGGATGTCCTGGACAGAGTTGTTTGGTACTGTATTGCTTAGCATATGCATTACAAAGTAAGTCATTGTTTATGGTTTCTTTTCTGACATTCATACTACTATTGCTGGATTTAAAACTGGATGATTGCCATTACTACCAAAAGTAATGTGCCAGTTATTTTACAAAATGTGCTTTAGGGTTTCAAAAATGTTTGCACAACTTCTGGCAGTGTTATAAAGCTCTTTCATTCACACATCTCTGTCAAACAGCTGTGTAGCATACCTGTGCATCAATGAGCCAACGAACGTAAACTTTATTCTGAATCTTAGGTGTTTCTGATGCGATACCTTCAGCACTCATTTTAGTCCTGCCTGCCATTTTTATCAGTTGGTTTATCTCCTGCTACATAGTAGCTACTTTTGCAGTGCAGGTTGAGTGATAGTAGCTGTCATCATTTTAAATTCTCTAATTATTAAGTTCACAACATACAGTTAATCCACCACTTGAATACACACACACACACACACACACACACACACACACACACGCTCTCTGTGACAGTCTTAAAGGTGTAGGTGTCTCAGACCTTGATTGAACTAAGGGGGCCTGAGCAGCAGAGACAGGAAAAGTGTTATACTAGAATAACAATGGAAAGACTTGCAGAAGAATCTTTTAACTGAGTATTTTTTTTATAATCAGTTTTGAGCAGGATCAAACTTGATCCAGACAACAGGCACTGGATTTAGACAAAGCCACCATTAAAACAAGAGGTATTACCTTGGCAGAATCCTCCTTCAAAAAGGAAGTTTTGTTGAACTTATTTTTGAACAAAAGTTTTACTGACTTAATGGGAAGTTGGGAAGAAAAAAAAAAAACCTAAGGTTTACTGGATTTGTGGCCAGTTATTTATTTTCTTTGCTAAGTCTAAACTTGGCAGAAGGTTTACCAAGCACACATTTTCCAGGTGGTTAAATTACATTGATTGCAGTTACAAACATGACAGAGAGTCTTCCTGCAATTCCCAGTATTTAGTCCACAAGAGCATTATTTGCTTCCATGATGCCACTCCAGATGTTTGTGCATTGGCAACTTGGTCATCCCTAAACACCTTTGTGAGGCACTACAAGCCATGCATTGTTTCTAGTTCTAGGTCTTCTTTTGTCAAGATTGTTATAATGATGGTGGCCATCCATAAGGATTAATGAGGAATTTTGTAAAGCTCTTTTTTTCACATAAAAATGTATATTATATTATATTATATATATTTTTTACCGTAGCGATGGATGAACTCTATCTGGCATTTAGTACAGAGGATTAAAGCTTTGATTCATTCAGTTTACATTTGCCTTCTCAGAGATTTAACCAGACATTGCTCTGGACCTCCAATGGAACAGGGTCTCAACTCATTTGGGTAATCTGGTCAACAAAACAATGGAAATAAATTTGTAAGAAGAAAGTCTATCTTTGATTCATAGGGTCATACTAAAAAACAGTCTACAGACTTGCTACAAGCCTAACCAATAACCTGAAGTCATAATCAAGCCCTTTTCCCTGTATCGTTGAAGTGAAGACCTTAGCCATTATGCCAGTCCTCCCTAAAATACCCCTTTCCATCCGCTGCCTCTAGTGTTTCCCTTGTACTCTGCTTTCGCCTTTTTTCAATTTCTTCTTAGCCTCACAGTACCTGCTGAAGAACTGGAAAGAGAAAGATGCATATTGCATAACTGGTAGGGAGATTATGCTTGACAACCTAAAAAAGTTTTGTGCTGGTGGCATTAGTCCTAATTACCAAATTTGGATCTTCTGTTTGCAGATCTGTCATTGTTGTAAGCATGTAACTTAGTTTTGTCACAATTGGGAACAACAAAACATCTGTGACACCCCACCTGTAGTACTGGATCCCATTCCTGAACACATCTCTCAGGTGACTTGTTTGGTCAGACTAGAGGCTTTTCTGATGTAGGCAGCTGTAGTGTTGTATGGGTTGCGATACAGACCTTATGAAAAATGCAGATGGTCCTTAACATATACTTTGAAGAGGATAAAGTGTGGGAAATACATAATGATCTATCAGTGTCTAATGGGGAAAATTATAGCACATAGTATTTATTGACAGTATAACTAAAGGAAGACTTAATGAAGATGGAAGAGATCACAATGAGAGATAAGCAACAATAATAATTTATCTGGCACAAGAGATCTCTTATTCATTCATTTTTACAGTAATGTTGAATATATATGGCAAGAATTTGCAGATGATGTGAGGATGCCTTGTCATAGTGATACATAACACAATTAAATAGTATGCTAGTCATCTGTCATGCAAAGAGGCTTAATAAATACAGAGACAAAATATGTCCAAGCTCTGTGAAGTCTGTATTACAAACTAATTTTTCTGAAATGTGTGTACCACATGACATGCTTTTCACTGTAGCTAACTTATCAACATCTAAAAGTAGACATGCCATTTCTAGTACCCATTTTTTTCAGATAAATAATAATCAGTATACTTTACATTGGTCATTATGCATTAACCTGAACACTGTGCTGTACAAGTATTAGCTTTTTACATGCAACATCTACATTTTTACGTCAACTTTTTGATAATGAGCTTATGTATTATGAATTATGCTGTAGTCTGGAACAGTTCATGTATCTGCTTGGTCTATTCAGTGGTCTACTATATCTGGAGGCTTTAATAGAATTCCTTTACATTTAGGTTCATAGGTAGGTACTAGGCTATCGGCCCTGGGCCCTACATAAGCCTAGCCAAAAAGGTTCCCTGGCTTTCGCCACCCAAGAAAATTATTTTCCTGTGCCCCTGTCAAGCAGTGCTGCAGAAGTGATCCCGGGGTGAGTTTTCTATTTCCCATCCAGTCGTCAAGATTTTTCTTAAAGAGGGCCAATGAGGATCTTTGCTTGACATGAGTGGGTAGTTTGTTCCAGAGTATGGAAAGCCTCTGGGACAGGAATCTATCCCTCCAGCATGTTCTGTTTATTATGGTGACAAGGTTAAGGTCCCTGGAGCATGTGGTTTGGAGAGATTGGGATTTCTTTAAGTGTAGCATGTCCAACAGCTCTGGGTTTGACATAGCTTTGTATGTTAGGCAGAGATCGCCTCTGAGTAGGTGATATGTGACTGAGTAGAGCTGGAGATTTTTGAGACAGTATGCGTATGGCGTCTGTTTGAGGCCAGTAATCCTCTTAGTGATGTATTTCTGTGGCCTTTCCAATTGTTGTAGGTGTTTTGTGAGATACATGCCAAACGTTGCATTGTACTCTATAATTGGTCTGATGAGGGATGAGTAAAGAGGAACAATGACCTCCTTTTTTCTAGAGGAGAACCCTTTTGTGATGAGGTGTGCCACGTAGAAGGATTTCCTGACTACTGTGGAGATGTGGTTATCAAAGGAGAAACTACTGTCCACCTGTGTCCCGAGGTCTCTTATCACACTTTCAGTGTTTAGTGAACTACTACCTATGTGGTAGTTCATGGGTACCAAGTTTTTCCCAAAGGGGATGACAGTGCACTTCTTGGCATTGAGCTTGAGGGCATGACTTTGACATGAAGCACCTGTCTCTGTGAGGCCCTTTTGTAGAATGTCTGCATCATTAGATGATTCTGTTATCGCTCCCAGTTTGCAGTCATTTGCAAACTTTGTTAACCAAAGACCTTCAGAGAAGTAGATGCGGAACAGGAGAGGACCCAGGACCCAAACCCTGTGGTACTCCACTCGTCACTTGTCTGAAGTCAGACTTGGAGTCGGCTTCTTTTACTGTGTGGGTTCTGTCAGTGAGTCATTTGGCCACCCATCTTATGACATAGGGATTTATGCCCAGTTTAGTGAGTTTATCTATAATTCCAGAGTGGGGGATGGTATTGAAAGCCTTGGCAAGGTCAAGATAGGCTGTGTGCACTACCCTGCCCTCGTCTACGGCTCTAGTGACTGCTTCTGGAAGTCATTCAGGTTTAGTAGACATGATCTACCTTTTACAAACTCAAACTGAGTGGGGTCCAGGGTTTGGAGGTTACCTATGTCTTTGTTTATAAGCTACAAGACAATACGTTCAATGGCCTTGCAGACCAGGTTTGTCAGGCTAATGGGGTGGTAGTTTCCAGGGTCCGTGGTGGCACTCCCTTTGTGGAGTGGGATAACCATCACTGTGCGCCATTCAGTAGGCACATAGCCTGAGGTGAGGTTATGACTGAACATGGTACTTAGGTGGGGTGCCAGTTAGTTCTGTAGTTCGTGCAGTACGCAGCTTGGGATGTTGTCTGGTCCCATGTTTGCTGTGTTCTTGGCTTTGGAGAGTGCGGTCTTTACTTGTTAATCCATGATTACAGAGGCTTTGCATTCTTCCGGTCTGCATTCTTCTGGTCTTCCTTTTGAAATGGTTCTTGCTGCAGTTTATGTTCATGCCTGACTGTCACTGTTTTCATGGCCTCCATTTTTTTCAGAAATGGTTATTTGTGACTAAGTTGCTCATCTTTCTGTACCCTTGATCTTGACATATCTTTTTTTGTACAGTTATAATTGTATTCCAAGAATTCCAAAATGAGAGTCATCATACCTTTTGCTACAGCTTTGCTCTCTACTTTTTTAATAGTTATTTCCTCTTGAGGGCTGGATGCTACATGCCTGACTACCAGTTTTTGAAGTAGTCGTCTGAACTGACTTATATATATGTTTTGGGCCATTGTCAGAAGTGAGAACATCAGTTATCCTGTCTTCGGAGCATTAGAATTAATGTACTAATTGCACTTGTGCTGACATAACAGCAGGTTCTGATATAATAGTGCTGTCCAGTGGACTAAATATTTTGCTTGTTTGTTGGTGGGGTGCTTAAATTTGAATCCTCTTTCTTGGCATAGGAATCCATACTAATCAGGTACCTAAGTGACTTGCAGACGAAGAAGAGGGAAGAAATATGTTGCATGGTGCTAGTGAAGTCTGATGGTCAAAAATTAACTTGAGCTTAAACAAAGTGTTTTAAGTTGTCATCCATGTTAGCTAGCTTGATAGCAGATAAAAAAGTGTGAAAAGAAAAGAAAATGACTGTAAACGTTGCATAGCTCTCAACTTCTTTGCTCAAGAATTGGGGACAAAGGTCCAAAATCAAGGACAATTTTTAAATATTACTTTATTTCACTTAAAATTACTAGAACAGTATGTTTGAATCAACTTGCATTTTCTGAAGAATAAAAAGTATGAAACTCTGATGTCTGGCATTATTGATTAACTTTAATTCTCAGTTATTTACAAAATAAATAAGTGACATGACCAGATATGCAGTAAAGGCAGAGATATTGTGTAAAATGTGGGACATCTGAGCATACCTCTCAGCCTCTGAGTACAAGAATTGGAGACAAAGCCAAAGCAGTCGAGGGGAGGGCAAAGGCCTAAAATAAGGACAGCTTTTAAAAATGGCTCTTATAAACTTAGAAAGTCGCTAAAAATAGCAGGCTTTATATTGACATGCATTTTCTTAAGGCTATGACACTTGAAACTTAAATGTTTATCATTATTTAGTGATTGCAATCCTCAGTAATTTGCTAGAAAAGTACACATTCTAAGAGGAACAAACCAAAAAATAATAGGCAAAAATCTGGTCATTCTACAAAGTTTTGAATCGTTGAGAAGTATGATGTGTAGGATTTGCAAGGTGTTAGAGTCAAAGAGGTATATATTGGGGGGGGGGGTTAGAGAGAGCGGTAAAATTGTTGAAAGAGTGGCTGCACCAGAGGTAAAGTCAACTGGAAAGCCATTCAAGAGGGTCTGACTTGCTCTGAATTGTTTTAGATGACAGGATAATCCAATTACTTCTTCAAAGCTGCATTGGCCAAAGAATTCTGCTTTCTTGCTTCTTTTCGAAACTTTTGAGGAACTGGGGTCGTTCGCAAGAAGTACCTAGGAACATTCAGACTTGGACATATGCTGTGTAAATGTATGGTGTGAGAGATACAAGAATACTGCCTTGTAAAAGATTAAAAAAATAAATACCATAAGTAGTAATAAATATTAAGAACAGAAGTACACTGGAAGTGTTATGCAAAATGCATGGAAAAGTAATTCCTTTCCTCTGCTTGCAGTTAACTAGCATTAGTTATTCTTGGGAATCTGAATAAACGCAATTATTTGACACCTTAGGAAAAAAATGATGGGAAGCTTGTTACTGAAATGCTGGTAATAGATAATGCCACATATGGTGGCATTTAAAAGATGAAGTGACACAGATTCTGCAATAACTAGTCTTGTTTAATTAGAAGAAATGGTGCCCCTTACAACAATTAGTGTTTAATGTTTTTTGAATCCCCCCAAAAAACAGATCTGCTCTGTAAAAGATAGCCAATATACCACACATCTTAAAAATGTGCTAGGCACTAACTAATATAAACAATCTCTAATATTGCGAGAAATTACATGTGATTGTTGCTGTCAAAATAATTTCAGATTTCTTAATAATGGTGTAGGGTTTAACCAAGCAATTTAGAAGAATGTCTAGTTTGTCAAAATTCAAGGGTTCCTCCTAACCTCGAGATCACAGTTACCTAGGCAGAATTATTCACAAAGTCCCTATACAAATATGTGAATGGCTGCATAGAGGCTGTCTTACCTACCAGAAATAAACCCAAAACAAGCAATACAAACAAACCCCACTGGTGGAATCCTCACCTTAACAGGGTATATAATAAAATAAGAAAATTCATGGCCAAAATCAGGAAGAGCAACTCCCTTAAGTACAGGTAAACAAGAAACTAAGAGGTCTAATTAAGTCCAGCAAGGTCAACTATGAGGCCAGGATAGCTTCACTGGTTAGGGACAATCATGAGGCCTTCTTCAGCTATGTCCATAAACTTAAAAAGGAAACACAGAACAGTGTGATGAACTGGTGGTGAAGGATGCTACTTTCACCGATCAGGGAGATATAACAAATCTACTGGCTGATAAATTTAGCTCAGACTCCACCCCCCCCCACTCCCCCTCCAGCTCCACCAGGTGAAATCCATTCCAGCATACTAAGGGCAGTCTCACTGCAGTTATATACAGTACTTGGTCTCCAACCAGACCTTGATTACCTATTTCCTTGTGTAGTTTCTCTCAGTAATCCACAATCACAGTACTTACTGTCTGCACTCCGCTTTTCTCCCACAATGTCCAATTGTTGAATACCATGGCAGAACTTATTTTTTTCCAACCATCCAGTGATTGCTTTGAATGAATGATCCCCATCAAGTTTTTATTCATCTCAATAGCTTTTGCAGTTATTATAGGTCCAGATAGTGGAATTCCTTGGCTTCATTTTTGAACAAACCTTTGATACAGGACAATATCCAGTTGTTCATTTTTAGCATGTTTCATTGATTTGTCGCCATCACACTTTATATTGTTCACTGTTGTTCTTCCTACTCCATAAATCAAAGGTATACTTGAAGCATTATCATTATTTAGTTTCACAAATTTTTAATAATTTCAGTTTTTTGTGACAATCCTAACACCACACGCTTATTTACCAGCCATAACAACGTATAGTATGTACTCTAGATTAATTATAACAAAAGAGAAAAGCTGAAGGTACTGTACATTTCAAAATGGTACTGGGGAATAACACTGTGCACTAGCACGAAGGAGAGTTGTTCTAATGTGTATACGGCAGTACAGTACAATACGTACATACGCAGTATGTAGTAATACTGTAGCTAGTAGCTGGCGTGCGCAGTTTTTTTTTTCTTTTTTTGGCCCTGATGGTTAACAGAATCTGACGGTTAACCAAGTCATTGATAATTAAAGTTTTACTGTAATGTCAAAGAAATGGATAACCTTTCATAGATACAGTAGTAAACCAAGTGACAATAATTCTTCATAATTAACAAATCACAGTGTTACAGAATACTGCTGAAACCAATTATATCTTACTAAAATAATCAAGACATATCTCTGTGTGAATAGCCCCAAAAGTAACTAACTAGATATCATCTAGAAATCAGGTCTCATACATGTACAGGAGGATTCATTGCTGAGGTACATGGAATGGTTGACAGAGAATTAACTTCTTAAGAGAGGGAGATTATGGATTGCTGGTGCTAAAAATGAGAAGGATCCCAAAAGTATACCGAGACTACAGTCCAATGCCCTGTTCTTCCTCAGTTATGGTATTACATTTGAGTGTTCAACATGATCCTTTCTGTTTAAGGAGTTGCTGCAAGGATTTGCTCTGATCAAGGTTAAATGTTTTGTAAGATAGCATGCTTATGAGGAGTTTTAGCACAGGACCCAACTGGCAAACTGTTGTCATCAATCAATGTCACACAGAAGTATATTTTATGGAACATCTGCCAGAAAGTGACAAATTCTGTTTTAGACAGTTTGGGGCTTGTTTAGTAGCTTTTTACCTGCCTGCCCCTCAAAAAAAAAATAGGTTCATAGATTCATAGACTGTTGCTAGGCTAATGACCCGGAAGGCCTTTCTAAGCCTAGCCAAGTTTTCCCAAAAGAATAATGATGTCCTGCATCCAAATAGGCCATTGAGGGCCAGGAATTTATAAGCTGCCTCTGTCCATAAAGAACATGGGTGTCAGGCCCAGTGAAATTTCCTATTCCCCATCCACTTGTCTCGGTTGTGCTTAAACTGGGAAATAGATGAACTCTGCTTCACATGGACGGGAAGCCTGTTCCATAGGAGGGGCAGCTCTGGGACAGATATCTGTCTCTCCAGCATGGTCTGTTTAAGTTATAGACAAGATTCAGGTTCCCAGACCTTGTATTTCTTGTACTCTTTGACTTCTAAATATGCAGGAGATTCTTAAGTGTGGGGTTTGCAGATGCCTTGTAAGTCAGGAATAGATGACCCCTCAGCAATCTGTAAGAGACTGAGTAGAGGGAAAGGGTTTTAAGGCACTCTGCATAAGGCAGGCTTGTTATACCTTGTATTCCTTTTGTAAGGGACCTTTGAGGTCACTCTAACTGCTGCATATGCCTGATCAGATATATACAAAAGGGAGTATTGAACTTTATGATTGGTCTGAGTACAGTAAGATAATGACCTCTCTGGACCTAGATGCCATGCCCTTACTTATAGGTCACGCAGCATAGTAGGATTTCCTCACCACTGTGGCCACATGGTGGTCGAAGGAAAGGTTACTATGTGCATACCCAGATCCTTGACTGCTAGGTCAACTCTTATGGGTGTGTTATCAACATAGTAATTAGCCAGGGTGGTTCCCAAAGGGTACAATTATGCATTTTGTAGCATTGAGTTCAAGACCATGGCTTTGGCACCATTTGTTAGTCAGAGATAGACCTTGAAGAATGCTAGTGTGAAATTTGAGGTAAACCTGTCAACCAAAAAGTTGGCAATGGCCTCCGTTTCAGTGTGGGTGATGACATTTAAAATAAGGTCTTTGCATTGTAGTGTATTTACTCTGAGGTGAAGCATATTATACAATGCAACCTTATTACTGTTTATAACTGTGCAGCCTGTTTGAACAGAGCAACTAAGTAATCAGCATGCCCGTTATAAATCCACTGGAATAAATCTGGCTGTTAGTTTTTCTTTACTTTTGTATATTTAGATAAGAAAATGCATCATATTTAGATAAGAAAATGCATCATCAGCCACTGCCAGAAAAATAAAATATGTCAACATAAGAAAAGACCGCCTTATATCCATTCCATTCCTGCAGCCTGGTATATTCCTTTGTGTAGTCAACATTTATAAAATGAAATTCTTGTACCTGCTGTCTTCATATTGTTTTCCAACTTGAGTTAGCAAGAAACCACTAAGACAGGGTTTGAGTTCGAGAAATGTGAGAGCTGAAGTAGTATTACAAACCAACACAAATGATTTCAGGAAAGTTCTGATAAGTATAATATAATGAAATATGCTGTATATGTAGATTAGATGTCTCCTACAAAGGAAAAGTTGTGAAAAAAAAATGAAAGCCCATCAATACAGTGACATTATTAGGAAAGAAAATCAGTTGTTTCTTAAACAATATGATTGTATAATAGCGTTAATCAACAACTGTGTGTGGGTAATGCTCAATTTACCCATAGCTGCCTTGTTTAAGCACTCACGATCAAACTTTGCCAAATGTAGATAAATCTAGCATTATCTCCCCAATCATGGATTATATAAATCCCGGTTAGTATTTCCATACCTTCTCTTGTGAACAGTCTGGCTTTTTTGTACCAAGATGATAAAATAGCTGCAGATTTGAAGATATTTTTCCATTTGTGTAGGGAGAATTTGAGAGATGGGTGCAGTCATGCTACTAGGTATTTATAGGCATACCTCTCAACTTCTTAGCCCAAGATATCTGGACAAAGCGTGAAGTAATGAAAGGACCACCATGAACCAGGATATGCGCAATGCCTACCTAAGTTTAGTGAAATCCCTCACCATACAGCCCAACACCGTAGTCATGAGAGTTTCCAGCTATCCTTCCATAGACTGGGGGACATACATGAGCAAAAACACACTCACCCAGAGGTTCCTGGACGTTAACACAAATGCTCTGGAACAGATAGTCTGCACCCCCACTAGGGGCTCTAATGCTCTGGACATAGTACTCACCAACATGAGGGGGGGGGGTCGCTGTACTTCCCCATACATGATGCCCTCCCTAGTTAGGTCAGACCACAGATCAGTCTCGTTTGAAGTAACTGCTGGAAGTGACACCCTCACAGGAACAAAAATTATAAAAAAATTCACCAAAGCTAACTACAGCATACTAAGCAGTGGTATAAAATGCTTCATACTACCCACAGTTGCAGACACCAGTGATCACTATGTAGAAGTGTTTGCAAATGCCCTGTAGAAACACGTAAGCGACAGCATAAACTCTGCTGTACCTGACGGGATCAAAACCAGGTCTTCCTGTAAAAACAAGCCACAGTGGTGGACATGAAGTATAAACAAATTACATAACAAGAGAAAGAAACTTTTGTCCAAAAGCAAGAGGGATATCATTCTGCAGAGGAAGAGTTCCCTCCTAAACCCAAACAGGAAAATCAGAAATCTTGTAAAGTCTTCTAAAGCAAATTACGAAAAATGAAATCACATCCCTAGCCAAGGATAATCACAAGGCATTTTTTAACTACATCCAAAGTCTAAAAAGGAATGCCCAGCTATGTGCCGAACTGGTTGCAGATGGACTCACTCATACTACACTGGAAGATATTGCCATCCTGCTAGCTAAAAGATTCAATGGAAACTTCATCCCCATATCCCCAAGCATACCTGACACCAGCCCTCTGCCTAGTATCTCTAGAGAAAAGGTCATCTCTGCACTCGCCAAGACTAAAAACATGGCCTCAGTGGGACCAGATAATATCCCAAGTTGTTTACTAAATCTAAAACAAGACCTAGGGAGCCGCTTGGCATTTTTTTTGATCATAGCTTGAGAACTGTCTATGTGCCTATAGAATGGAGAATAGCAACAGTAATCCCCCTGCACAAAGGCATCAACTGAAACTGGGAACTACAGACCCATAAGTCTAGCCAGCCTCATCTGCAAAACTATGGAAAGAATTGTCATGGACCCTATCAACAAAGGACATAGATGACCTCTGTATGCTGGACCCGACCCAGTTTGGCTTCCTTAAGGGTAGATCATGCTTATTAAACCTGGTAAACTTCTTTCACCAAAGTCATGGACGAAGATAAGACAGTGAACACAGCCTTTCTTGACCTTGCCATGACTTTGGACACAATTCCCTACTCTGGCATCATTGAGAAACTCTCCCAGATAGGGATTAACCCTTACATTACCAGATGGGTAGCCAACTGGCTTACCAACATATAACGCACTCTGTCAAAATTGGTGACACCCCTTTCAGCAGTAGACCAGTCACCAGTGGTGCACCACAAGGGTCTGTGCTGAGCCCCTTACTGTTTGGCATCTGTTTATCAGAAGTCCAGGCCAAAGTAGATGGCCTTTGACGTACCAAGTTCGCTGATGATTGCAAATTTGGAGCAGTCATCTAGTCCCCCAACTATGTCAACATATTACAAGAAAGGCTAACACAAACAAATGAGTGGTGCCAAAGCCGTGGTCTAAAACTAAATGCAAAAAAAATGCATTATTACAGAATTCCCTACAAATTACAATATTGACAGCACCCCCCCGAGTTCCAACCCAGTGATGTGAGACATGGGAACACAGGTTGATAGTAATCCGAACTTTGACTATCAAGTTTTCACAATGGTAGGGAAAGCCTTCTAAGTAGCGCATCTCATAAACCAGGGTATAGGTTCCAGGTCAAGGGATGTTATAACTCCACTGTACTCGACTGTCATCAGACCACTAATGGAGTATAATGCACCCTTTTGCATGTGTCTCACCAGACACCTGCAGCAGCTGGGGAGACCTGAAAGATTTCTCACCAAGAAAATACAGGGATTGCAAACCATGGACAGGCTGAAAGCCCTTTCACTTTACTCTGTATCTTATAGGTTGCTGAGAGGTGAATTGTGCCTGAACTATAGGGCAATCTCTAACCCTGCCCTAATGGAAATGCTGCACATCCGCATGTCACATGTCTGTAGAGTCACTCACTCTAGAGATCTCAACCTAGCTTGTGACATTAACAGATCATGCTGGAGAGACAGATATGTCTCCCAGAGACTGACACTTCTCTAGAATAGACTCCCTATTCACGTAAAACAGAGCTCCTCACTGACCCTGTTCAAATGCAACCTAGATAATTGGATGGGAGACAGCAAATTCACCCCTTGGGTGGCACCCATGTCCCTGTGGACAGGGGTAGCTGGTTTTGATCACAGACCCGCTGTTTTCATAAATTCGTTCTTAACTTCCCAAAAAAGAACAAATGGGGATACTTGGGGTTAACATGGCTAGGCTTGTAAAGGGTCTAGGGCTGCTAGCCCAGCAACCTATGAACCTATGACAAAGGCCCAAAAATAGGGACAGATTTCAAATATCACTCTTATAAACTTAGAAAGTTGTGAAAATAACAGAATGTGTGTTAGTATGCATTTTCTGAATAATATGAAGCCTGAAACTCAAATGTATGTCATTATTTAGTAACTTCAATCCTTGGTGATTTGCCAGAAAAAATGCAAATTGTATGAGGAACAGAGGAAAAACATGAGGCAAAAATCTGGACATTCTGGTATGTTTATAGGTGCTCACAGCTTCTAACTGTACACTTTTGGGAGTAGAAATACCCTCTTAACCTCAGCCAGTATTTTTGTAGTAGTTCTGTTTTTGTTTTTGCAGTACTGAATTTAAGACTTGTCTTGCCCACCTGGGAAAAAAATATTATATCTTCAGATAATTATGTCATTAGCACAGCAAATGCAGCATACATTATAGATTCTGAAGGGTAGTTCATTTGTGAAAATTGAAACCAGCAGTTGTTGTTGTAATGAGCTTTGTGGCACTCCCTTTTTAACTGATTGAGCGGAGGAGTGATGCATGTCCATTAGACCATTAAAATTTGATTATGTAAATAACGTTTGTACCAGCCTGATTTGATATTCCCCAGGCCATAGATTTTATGCTAAGAGAGAAGTTAATTATGGTCTGCTGAATCAAATGCTCTGGTTTGGGCATGAAAGAAAGTCAACTCTGTTAAGTTCACTGTTGTCCATACTGAGAGAGTTAGTGTCAGCAAAGCAGTATTGATACTGTGGCCATTTCTGTAACTTGGTTTGCATCCACCTACTATGCCATAGACATGAAGATGATTTTGGAATTGCTTGATGTGTTTTTCAAAAAATATGGACAGCAAAGAAGTTGGCCTGCAGTATTCCATTTTATTATGAGGCTCTTGTTTTATCAAAGAATGAGGTTGCTAGCTTTCCACAATTCTGGGAAAATGCCTTGAAAAAAGAGATGTTCTGGGGATACTTCTGTAAAAGTTCCACATGCCATAAAGAATTTTGGGCATAGTCCATCAGGTTCAACTTGAGTGTACTATGGTGTTTCCCGTAGCCACTTACCTTGGATGTAGATAAATGTTAGTGTAGTACTCATAAAGGTAACCACTTACCTTGGATGTAGATAAATATTAGTGTAGTACTCATAAAGGTAACCACTTACCTTGGATGTAGATAAATTGGGCGGCGCAGTGGTGCAGTGGTTAGCATTGTCACCTCACAGCAAGAGGTTCTCCGGTTCGATTCTCGGCTGGGGTGCCTTCTTTGTGGAGTTTGCATGTTCTCCCTGTGTTCGCGTGGGTTTCCTCCGGGTACTCCGGTTTCCTCCCACATTCGAAAGACATGCATCTGGAGCATTTCTCCCCGGGCCTCAGCTGAAAACAGGCTCTGTGGAACCTAGTCGGACTTTCCCGGTAAACAAATGATAAATAAAAAAAAAAATAAAAAAAAAAAATAAAAAATATTAGTGTAGTACTCATAAAGGGTAACCACTTACCTTGGATGTAGATAAATGTTAGTGTAGTACTCCTTACCTTGGATGTAGATAAATATTAGTGTAGTACTCATAAAGGTTATCCACTATCTTTTCATTTTCCCTGTTGTTAGCAGTATCACTGCTGCTCAGGTAGTGGCCAGAGAACTTTACGGAATATTCTGCAGACATTCTGTGTTAAAACCTCTTGCCATTTGACAATTAATGTTAATTGCACTTGATGTTTTCCTCTATTAGCCTGGTTGTTTTACCTGCTAGAAACCCAACAAGTTATGGGGTAATACTCCTACAACTTGAGTAGAGTAGTGTGATGTTGAAGCAAAGAATTATATGTGGCATATGTATATGTACTGTGATAATGTAATGCGTATCCTTGGATACTACTGGTTTTTCTTACAGATTGTGATAGCCCCGTGTAGCTAAAGCTTAAAAAGAAATGTATATCATTCATACGGAAATCTTAGTAGCATGTGCTAATGAAATATTGTGTATTGCTGTTTTGTAGCAGCCTTATTCACATGTGATAATTTTCTCCCTTGTTGAAGTAAGTCTGCTTCTGCCTGGTACATGTTTCACTGGCTGTGGGAGGAAGGAAGACTTTGTGCACTCGGCATTTGAGCAATGAGTCCTATAGTATGTGTTCTGGTGGATCTCTGAACCACCTTAAGTATTTTGTTTCCCTTCTGTTCTTTTAGTATATTTTTAGATTCACCATATTTTAAGCTTACAGCCCCTGGAAGCAATGGCAAGTTTATATTAGTTTTGACTAGCTGTTCCTTCCTTTGGCAGCATTGTTTCAAGACTGGAAGCCTGACAGAGTGAACTGTTGCATTTGACATATTTAATTCATGCTGTTGTATAATGGTATATATACAATGACTGCCCATTAATATTTGAAAACGAGCACGCTGATTGGCCAGCCCAACCAGCGTGCCCATTGTAAATCCTAGAATATGCCAACAGAAAAAGGTCAGGTCACCTGGACTTCTTTCTGTTAGTATATTCCATAACTTTTATTTATTTATTTATTTATTTTAACAAAAAGCAAAAAAAATCTATAGTCCGGACTCCGGACATACCAAAGTGGCAGCATGGAGGAAATACAAAGAAAATCAGGTATGTTATTTAAAACTAAACACACGTACCTGATTTTCTTTGCATTTCCTCCATTCTGTTTCTCTCTCCTACCCTAAAGTAGCCGAAACTTTTTTTTAATTTAAAAAAAAAAAGAAAGAAAACAAAAACGGAGCAACCATTGCTTCCTTTTCAAAGCATTGATGTACTGGGTATGCGTGGAAACACAAGTCTCATACGCATGTGCAGTACATCAGAACAAGGCAGCAGGATACCACCAGCCACGGAAGGACAATACGGCGCCGTTATACAAGGACATTATTTAAGGAAAAGTAAGTGTTTTTTTTCTTAAATAATGTCATTGTATAATAGCAATAACCGACTCCATGGTTGTGGTATATTGAAATTTACCCACAGTTGGCTTTATTTAATCACTCGGGCTTCGCCCTCGTGATTAAACCATGCCAACCATGGGTAAATCTTCAATATACCACACCACATCGTCGGTTATTGCTTAAATAAGCATCTTCTATTTGGATTGCCACTCAATGTGCTTGTGTAAAGTTTGAGTCACAGGATGATACACTGTGTGACTTATCTTTCGGCATCTGGCACAGTGATGCCCTTTGCTCAGCATGTTCAAGGCCCCAGTACCTATAGATGTTTCTGTTTTGCAGACAGAAAAAAAGGTACTTGGAAAAAACAGTGGCCTAGGAAAGTAAAGTGGTTGTTTTTGCCACTTTGTTTCATGCAGTATGAATTCTAAAACAGTAACATAAGTATGGATTTTAGATGTTACATGTGGTATGCACTTTAATTAGTAATTGTTTGTTTGTGTTTTATTTGTTATAGGTGTGTTGATGTTTTTAACTTTTTGGAACTTTTGATATGTTTGAAAATAAAGACATATTCTGACAGTGATATACCCTTAGTTTTGACAGGCTGCGATGTTCTTCGTGTTTCACTGTTGCAGTCATTACATTTGGGTTATCTGCCTGCAGGTAGCCCTCAGTCGGCCTGAATACCAATGTCTTGGATTCCTGCACCGGATGCTGTCTCTTCTTCCATGACGTCAGGTCGTCAGGGGTATAAAACATGCAGCCGACACCATTACATCAGTCTTTCTTGCTGCGCGGTGCCTGAGGCAGAAGCAGTTCGCAAGTGCCGGTCGGCCGACTCCTGAAATTTTCGTTTTTGAGTTTCACAACCGAAGTCTTCAAAAAAAAGCTAAGTACCCCGTTGGGGATCCTTTTTCTTGCTCTTAAACCATTGTCAGTAAAAGATGACAATTGTCTTACCTGTGGAAAGCAAATACCTCATAAAGATTTTCATTCGTACTGCATTCCTTGCTTAGGCCCAGACCACGACGTCCCTCGCTGTCGGTTTTTGTGCCGTATTCAACCCCCCAACTATTTGTTGTCGGTCTATTTTTGCAGCAAATTATTTTGGTACTCGGTTTAACTATCCAGAAATGGCTTCGGTAAGCCATCCGACTACCGATATTACGAAAAAACGTAAAGATAAAGACAGAGACAGACCGCATAGGTCCAAAACTGCCAACAATGCTTCCGTTAAGCTAGTCGCCAGTTCGCCGGTACTCAGTGAGGCTCTTTCACACCCCTGATACCCACTACTTCAGATTTGCAGGCCTCTACTGAGACCCATTCGGAGTTCGGTATGCCGCGAGATGCTTCTTTGACTATGGAATCTGCAGATATCTCTACCTTGGATGGGTCTGGAGCCGCTGTGCAGGCACCGGCTTTTGAGACTGTATTCAGGTCTACAGACTTGCATTTCAAACCGACGCCATCTTCTTCATCAAGGCCTAAAACATGACCCACGCCTAGAAAACCGATGTCCAAACTGCATGGTCAGGCCCATATTCATAAAAAACAAATGCTTAGAATGGCTGAAGACCTTATTACTTTAATTAGGGGAAGCTAGCCTTCCCCCTGTAAGAGACCTAGAACTGATTTTCCTTCTGATCAGGATTCTGAAATTTCTATTTCTTCTGATTACCAGGATTTGCCCTTATCTACCTATGAGGATTCCGATGCAGAGGATTCCATTCCCTCTGCTTCCCCTCCAGAAGATTTTTCTTTTGGTGAAACCTTGTACACTCTTAGGGAGCATTTCCGCTGGGAAAACCAGGATTACTCTGACTCCAAAAAGAGGCTTAGGGAATTCTTACTCCTCCCTCAATACAGGCCTTTAGCTATACCTCCTGTTCTGGACATTGTAGATGATGCCTTCTTGGACCAAAAAAGCATTAAGGCTACTACTGCCAAAAACCCTACCCCCTCTGATAGAGATTCCAGGGCCTTGGACAAATGGGGTAAGAAGGTATACACTTCTGCTACTTTGGCCATTAGGGCCTTAAACTTCCAGTTTCATATGTTATAATATCAGCAGCATATTATAGGACTACTTAAACAGAAAATGATGTTGATTCCTGATTGTACTGAACACAAAGAATTACAGGATTTAATGCATTCTGCTGAACAAGTTGGTAAACATACTTTGCAGTGTGGTTTTGACTCTTTAGAAGCATCTTGCAGGGCTGCTGTCACTGGGTCTGTACTTAGAAGGCATGCTTGGCTTAAGGAGCAAAACTTGCCAGATCATGTTAAAGCTAAATTACTGGATGCTCCCTTAAACCAAGACCACCTGTTTGGCAACAAAGCAGAAGAAGTCCTTAAAACGATGGAAGAAAAAGCTAAATCTATGTAAACTGTTAAAAATTTCCTGCAAGTACAACCTCCCAGATTTAGTAGGCATTGGCCTTCTAAGAATTGTTCCTTTCAAGTCTCTTCCTTCTCAGTCCAAACCCAGGAACAGCAGACCACCTAGGCTACAGTCTCAAGGTGCACACAGGCCTAAGCAGTGGGGGGCTCCCACTTCCAAAGCTGGAAGTAGTAAGACACCCCCTATGGAAAAATGTCACAATGACTTAACCTTAACCCTTCCATGCCCTGCTCAACTGCCTGCTTCCTTAGGGGGAAAGATCGCTTTGCATGCAAAAAACTAGGAACTTGATACCCAGGACAAATGGGTTTTAAATATAGTTTTTCAAGGATACAGATTCCACTTCCACATCTTACCAATCCCAAACAGTTGGCCAGACCTACCCCCAAATCAGTGGGCAGAGGCTCAACAGCAGGTTCTCTCTCTTCTAAGTATCAGGGCTATTCAACCTGTCCCAGCAGAAGAAAGGGGACAAGGTTTTTACTCAAGACTTTTCCTGGTACCCAGAAAAGACAGCTCCTGGCATCCTATCCTGGACCTCTCTACTCTAAACACCTTTTTGGTAATCCCAAAATTAAAAATGCTAACACTTCAACAGCTACTTCCTATGCTAGGCAAAGATGCCTGGTTGGCAACCTTAGACTTAAAGGAAGCTTACCTGCACATTCCAATAAGGGAATCTTGCAGGAAATACCTATGCTTCAGAGCAGGCTCCATGCATTATCAGTTCTCTGCACTTCCCTTTGGCTTATCTACTGTGCCCAGGGTATTCACAAAGTGTCTAGCTCCAGGCATTACATTTTGCAGGCAGAGAAATATTCAAATATACCTATGCCTGTACGATTGTCTGATTCAGGCAGAAAGCCAGGACATGCTATTAAAACATTTGGCATTTGTAAAGAAACTTCTAACCTCACTGGGTACACCATAAGCAAAAAGAAATCTCATCTAGTACCCTGCCAACAAATTGTATTCCTGGGAGCAAGCTTGAACACAACTTCCCAGATGGCTTACCTCACGCCAGAGAAACAAGTTTATTTGACAGCCTACTTCAAACTACAGGCCACAAAGACCCAGCTATCTACAAGGAAAATCCTGCAAGCCCTGGGGTTCATGGGCTCTTACATTCTACTAATTCCACATGCAAGACTGCATATGAGGAAACTACAATGGTATCTAAAAGGCCTATGGTGTCAACATTCTCAGGACCCGGAATCAATTATTCCTATCATTCCTTGTATAAAGACAGAGTTCCTTTGGTGAGCAGAGGCCTGCCACCTCAACAAGGGGCTTCCTTTCTACCTACCCCCTGCTGCCCAAACCCTGACTACAGACGCATCAGACTATGCTTGGGGGGCTCACTTGGCAGGGCGGTGCATTCAGGGCAAATGGAACCAGAGTCAGATGTACCTGCATATCAACCAAAAAGAAATGTTAGCTGTACAGAATTCCCTGACAGCCTTCAAAGACCACATCCTTCCAGGACAATTATTGGTAAAGACAGACAACACCACAGTTATGTGGTACATAAACAAGCAGGGGGAACCCACTCGTACCCTATCTGCAGACTAGCCATGGCTCTGTGGAACACAGCCTTGAGCTACCAAGTGCACCTACAAGCTCAATTCCTGCCAGGCAAGCTAAATTCACTGGCAGACGACCTAAGCAGAAATCTCATGGACCCACACGAATGGATAATGGAACCAAAAATATTCACCCTCTTGAGGAACAAATAGGGGACTCCAGAGATAGACCTGTTTACCTCCTCTCAGATCTACCAGGTGGACAAATTCTGCACAAGGACTCCCCACAGTCAAGCTTGGAAAGTGGAAGCCTTGTCCTTTACCTGGGAAAGCCTCTCAGTTTATACCTTTCCCCTCTGCCTCTCCTCTCGAAGGTTCTGCTAAAGATCAAACAGGACAAACCAAGGACAATACTGATTGCACCAGCCTGGCCTCACCAGCACTGGTACCCCCCTTGCGTAGTATGATACTGCTGGATCTATGGCACCTACCTCAGACACCTTCCCTACTGTCCCAGCAGGCGGGCAGATTCTACACCCTCAGCTTCAAACCCTGAACCTTGCAGCCTGGCTAATTCCTTGAGCCTCTCCAATAGCATCCCTCAGTAAGCAAGTGCTACATGTCATTCTGGAAGCAAGGAGACCTAGTACTAGAAAATCATATGCTGAAAAGTAGAAAAGATACTGTTCCTGGAGCCAGACTCAGGGGATGGGCACTACGGTGCCCAGCTTACCTCATATTCTTCAGTACTTAACAGAAATGCTCCACAAGGGCCTATCCTTCTCATCAATTAAAATTCATGCCTCTGCCATTTCAGCACATTATAATACTGAACCACCCCTCTTCTCTCACCCCCTGTTAAAGCAGTTCCTCAGAGGGGCTAAAAATTTAAGACCCCCCAGGTGAGCCCCAACTCCAGCATGGGACCTTAATTTAACTCTCTCTCCATTTGAACCAGCTGCAACTGCAGAGTTGAAATTCCTTTCTTGGAAAACAGCCTTCTTTCTAGCCACTTCAGTAAGAGTGTCTGAATTACAGGCCCTCATGATAGTGGAGCCCTTCATTATCTTACATGCAGACAGGGTTTCCCTCAGGACCAATATTTCCTTTATGCCCAAGGTGGTGTCTAGTGTGGCCCTAAATCGGTCCATTCATTTGTCTACCCTTTTCCCGAATCCACAAAACAAAGGAGAAAGAATACTGCACTCTTTGGATGTGCACAGACAACTTAGATTTTATTTGGACAGGGCTAAGCCTCTCAGAAAATCTGAACAGCTGCTAGTTGACTTTGCTGCAGGGGCAGAAGGGAAGGCCATTTCAAAGCAAACCATTATTAAAGTGTATAGGCCATTGCATTCATTTCTGCTATAAGCACCATGGAAAACCTACCCCACAGGGGATAAGATCACATTCCACCAGGGCTGCATCTACCTCTACAGCCTTTCTCAGAGGAGTCCCTACCAGGGACATCCTAGAAGCTGCTGCCTGGAGCTCTGTACATACCTTCACCAAGCATTACCACATGCCTATTTTTTTCTAAATCCAGAGCTGGTTTTGTCACTGCAGTTTTGCAGGGCTTAATAGCTGGCCCTAATGCTCTCTAACTTCCTCCTCCCTTCCTTAGCTTTAGGAATCAACCCAAATGTAATGACTGCAACAGTGAAACACAAAGAATATAGTACAGTTGTGCACACTTACCATAAATGTAGATGTTCAAGTGTATTCACTGTTGCAGTCCTGGTTACCCTCCCTCCAGCTCCCTAACTTCTCTAGGCTGGACCTTTCCTTCTTGTTTGGTGTATTTGAGCTTTCTGGTGTATTTGCTTTTTGTTGGAGGTGTAACATAACATACAAATTGCTTCCCATTATGGGGCCACCTGACATCTGGGGCAAGAAAAGCTGATGTAATGGCATCGGCTGCATGTTTTATACCTGTGACGACCTGACGTCATGGAAGAAGAGACAGCATCCGATGTAGGAATCCACGACTCTGGTATTCAGGCCGACTGAGGGCTACCTGCAGGCAGATAACCCAAATGTAATGACTGCAACAGTGAATGCACTGGAACATCTACATTTATGGTAAGTGTACACAACTGTACTTTCTGTCATTCTTCTAAAGTCTCTCCCTTTCTTTTTGAGCTGAACCTTTGATAATAAGAGCACAGATTAAAAAATAAAGATATGTACTCAGAAAAGAAATCAACAAGTGAAGACAGCACAAAATGTTTGTTTCATAGGACATTAAGGGAGAAAAAGTCATTTATAGTGCAAGGAGTAGGTAATCCGTTAGAAGGCAGTGGGGAAAGGCATGACCTCAGCATCTTTCATTTTATGCGGTTTATAAGTTCACATAAATTGCACCGGGGATGACAAGAGGAAAAAGCACTATGAAAATAACTACATGCCTCTTTGAAGCATTGAAGGAATCAAAGGAGGTGCACACAATATATTTTGCTGAGTTGATGATTTAGTGCCACCTTTTGTTCCAGTTATTTTTGCCCTCTTAAAACTTGACACATTGGTTAAAAGGTTGTGCTGGTGGTAACAGGGCTGTTCATTTAAAATGAATAACCATTTTGAAGCAGCTGACTTTGTGCCATATCAGGTATAAACCATTAATAAACAATTATTGTAATTTTACCCTTAAACTAACTGTTGGAAGACTGTGTATGATTTCTTTAGGGTCTGAGAAGGTTTGACTTTTTGTGTTTAGATTGTACTGCTTCTTAGGGAGGATCATAAACCACTGCTCCATTTTAATGTTTCCATTCCTTGATACTGACTGATTCCACATGAAAATTTATATGCAGTATATTTCCCTGTATGACAGTAATGGGCCGTAAAATTAATCCTTTCATCTTGAGTGGCTGGTTTGATATTTTTGATATCCACTGCATTAGTATGTAATAGACAATGAATTTAATTCAACTGGCTGCTAAAAGTGTGTTTGTTTAGTGCAGAAAGATATGCAACATTGTTAATGATAGTTTCAGATGAACTGTATTCTCTGTTGATTCAGAGAACTGAAGTTCTGTAAAATTTGTCCTGAATGTGTGCAAGTCAGAAACTGCCTGCTTTGATATAGTCAGCATGCTTTATGGCCACCCAGACAGAATATTACCAGAGTTTATTGCCACACATTTTTTTTTATTAGTACTCAAGTTGGGTATCTCTTTTTGTGTTGTTTACTTATGCATGTCTTCATATGATATATGTTATACCTATGCTGTAACTATATATTTTCAGTGGTATGCATCCTGTTTCAGTAGTTATGCTTTGTTGTGAGCATCAGCAGTATATGCGCACACACACACTTGTTGCATCTCTTCTGGCCAGTGGAATACAAATTGGAGGCATATGGAATGCTGAGTATGGGATTGGTACCTCTCTAACACAAGACATCTGGCAGTGAGGTGCCTTTGGTTTTAACACTCTGTATTCTGTCATTCCTTTTTGATTTTCCTCAAGTGGTTTATTGTATTATTTCTCATCCACATCACCCATTTATTTTATTCTCGTTATTGATTAACTTGGTGAGTGAACTGATCCAAGCAGGCCCTTTTCAGCCATGATTGGGTCATATAGCAACAATAAATATTACATAATTAATTTCTTAACAAGTACATCAGAAATAAATGATGCAACTTTCCCTGTACAAAACAACTCCACTTAATTCAGCTCCTATAGCAAAAGTCACCTTCCAGTAGGTATATCAGTTGGAAACTGTGTCATACTGTAATGGATGATGCCATACAGCTAATTCTTATTGTCAGAATTATAAGACACAATGTGTTGTCAGCATCCTGCCAGAAAAAAATAGTGGTAAACCCACCAATTAATTTAGGAGCAATATATTCCTGTTAAAATATTATCATTTGAAACATTTGCAGACATAATTCTGTAAAAAATGTGATTTTTGAACCATAGCTTTAGACAGTTCAGTATTTCTTTTATTCATGTTTTTATTGAGCATGGTGCTGCTAAATGACAAGGTGCTGTAGAGGAAACTGTCACCTAAGTTAGTCGGCTTGATATGACGGAAACTTTTTACAGCTGTACCACAAGATTAAACAAATATAGGATTTTCTGAAAAGTTGTTGAAGTCAAGTCTGTGTCTAAGCAGTGATACCTTGGAAACTGTGTATTATTTCTTTTTGTTTGTTTATCTGCTAAAAGGGGTGTCTCAGTGATGACTTTCAGACACAACCCAGGCATAAAGCACATTCATTACAACTCTGCAGTGGATAGTACATAACATTCAGTGAATAAAGCATTTCTGAGAGCTTTTACATTGTAGCATAATAAATAGACGGTAACCAGCAATGACAGTAAAGATGTTTATTTCCGTATGACTTTTATGAACTTCAAACTATTAATATATTTTACATATTTACACATGCATTTGGTAAACCAATAAATGATGCTTAACATTGGATGGCAGTTCAACTCAAATAGAGTAAGATCACATCATTTACAGTGGATATAAAAAGTTTACACACCCCTGTTAAAATGCCAGGTTTATGTGATATAAAAAAATGAGACCACAATAAATGATTTCAAACCTTTTCCCATCTTTAATGTGACCTATAACCTGTACAATTCAATTAAAAAAGAAACAAATCTGTTGGGGGAAAAATATAAAAAAATAAAAAACGTACAATAAGCTGGTTGCATAAGAGTGCACACCCTTAAACTAATACTTTGTTGAAGCACCTTTTGATTTAATTACAGCATTCAGTCTTGGGTAGGAGTCTATCAGCATGGCACATCTTGACTTGGCAATATTTGCCCACTCTTCCTTGCAAAAGTGCTCCAAATCTATCAGATTGCGAGGGCATCTCTTGTGCACAGCCCTCTTCAGGTCACCCCACAGATTTTCTATTGGATTTAGGCCTGGGCTCTGGCTGAGCCATTCCAAAACTTTAATTTTCCTCTGGTGAACCATTCTTTTGTTGATTTGGATGTATGCTTGGGGTCATTGTCATTTTGAAAGCTGAAATTCCTCCTCATCTTCAGCTTTCTAGCAGATGCCTGAAGGTTTTGGGCCAAAAGTGACTGGTATTTGGAACTGTTCATAATTTCCTCCACCTTGACTAAAGCCCCAGTTCCTGCTGAAGAAAAGAAACCCCAAAACATGATACTGCCACCATTCATGCTTCACCGTGGGGATGGTGTTCTTTTGGTGATGTGAAGTGTTGTTTTTGCACCAAACATACCTTTTGGAATTGTGGCCAAAATGTTCAACCTTGGTCTCATCAGACCATAACACATTTTCCCACATGCTTTTAGGAGACTTGATGTATTGTTTTGCAAATTTTAGCTGGACCTGGATGTTTTTCTGTGTAAGAAAAGGCTTCCGTCTTACAACCCTACCCCATAGCCCAGACATATGGAGAATACGGGAGATTGTTGTCACATGTAGTACACAACCAGTACTTGCCAGAAATTCCTGCAGCTCCATCAGTGTTGCTGTAGGTCTCTTGGCAGTCTCCCTGACCAGTTTTCCTCTGGTCTTTCATCAATTTTGGAGGGACGTCCAGTTCTTTGCAATGTCACTGTTGTTCCATATTTTATCCACTTTTTAATGACCATCTTCACTGTGTTCCATGGTATATCCAGTGCTGTGGAAATTGTTTTATACCCTTCTCCTGACTGATTCCTTTCAACAATGAGATCCCTTTGATGCTTTGTAAGCTCTCTGTGAACCATGGCTTTTACTGCAGGCAACTGAGTAAATGTCAGGAAAATCCTAGGAGAGCTGAACTTTATTTGGGGTTAATTAGAGTCTATTTAATTGATGGCAGGTGTGTACCCAAGAAGGCTAAATGCTGTAATTAAATCAAAAGGTGCTTCGACAAAGTATTAGTTTAAGGCTGTGCACACTTATGCAATCAGCTTATTGTACGTTTTTTTATTTTTTATTTTTTTCCCCTAACAGATTTGTTTGTTTTTCAATTGAACTGTACAGGTTATCGGTCACACTAAAGGTGGGAGAAGTTTTGAAATGATTTATTGTGGTCTCGTTTTTTTATATCACAAAAACTTGTCATTTTAGCAGGGAAGTGTAAACTTTCTATATCCACTGCAGATTTGTTAGGTTTGAGATTGCTCAGGGCTCGACATCCACTGAAGCTTATACTCCATCTATGGTAGCTGAACACCCTATCACTGGCTTCTCCAGTACCTGGACCTAGGAATCTGACATTGTTTTGACAAATCCAAACTGCAGATGGTATTTGTGAGGTTGATCCAGCTTGCTTCTTAACATCATCTGTGAGTCCAACCACGATACTTAAACTGAGGTCATACTGATGAGTTGGCTGTCTTAAACAGATTTGCATTTAGCAACAGATCAAAACACAATTCTTTATGTTTAGCCACTAGTATAGCATAGGCTAACTGTAGACATACTCGGAGCCAGCATTCAGGATTGATTCCAAGGATATAGGACATAAGCAGGCAGTATAACTGAGAGTTCAGAATTTTTTTCTGTGTATATGTGAAGAATGGAGCTTTGCTCTCCATACCTCCAATGGAGAGGCTGCTCCTCCTACTCCCCAGCTTCTCATTAGAATCAGGGTGGCTGCACTTTGGAGTAGGAAGAAAACCCTCCTTGCATTAATCATTGACTTCAGACTAGATTTTCAACTAGACTTTGCAGATGTTCTTCATGTTTCACTGTTGCAGTCATTACATTTGGGTAATCCTGCTAGCAAGTTGCCCTCAGCCGGCCTGAATTCCAAAGTCTTGGGTCCTGCGTCGGCTGCTGTTGCCCCTTCCCTGATGTCAGGTCGTCAGGGGTATAAAAGAAGCAGCTGGCGCCATTTTCTTCAGTCTTTCTTGCCGCGCGGTGCCCGAAGCAAAAGCAGTTCACAAGTGCCGGTCAGCCAACTCCTGAGATTTTCGTGTTTGAGTTTCAGATTCGAAGTCTTCAGTAAAGCTAAGTACCCTGTTGGGGAAACTTTTTTCTTGCTCCAGACCGATGTCAGAAAAAGTTAATAATTGTATTTCTTGTGGAAAGCAAATACCTCATAAGTATTTTCATTCTTACTGTATTCCTTGCCTAGGCCCTGATCACAACGTTACTGGTTGTCGGTTTTGTGCTAGATTTAACCAGCGCACTATTAAGCGTTGATATGATTTTGCTTTAAACTTTTTTGGACGCCGGTTTAATTATCCTGAAATGTCGTCGGATAGCTATCCGACTAGCGGAGTTTACAAAAAACGCAAAGAAGAGGATAAAGAAAAACAACCGAGGCCCAAAACCGACGACGAAGCTTCTCCTAAGCCAGTTGCCGGTTCTCAGTGAGGCGCTTTCGCAGCCCCTGACGCCCGCTACTTTAGAGTTGCAGGCTGCTACGACTCCCACGTGGAGTCGGCCATGCCGCTGGATACTCAAGGTATTGGAGCCTCGGACGCTAATCCCTCAGATGGGTCCGGAGCCGCTGAGCAGGTACCGGCTTCTGAGGGTGTATTCAGACCTAAACATCTTTACATTAAAACGACTTCAGCTTCAAAAGCAAACACTAAAGCACCTTCTAAAGCAAGGAAACAAACTCAAGAGCCACGTGGACAGGCCTCTATGCCCAAAAAACAGATGCTCAAATTGACCAAAGACTTGATTACCTTGATCAGGGGTTCCCATCCCCCTCCTGATAAGAGGCCTAGGCATGACACTGACTATGAATCTTCAGATCAGGTTTCCATTTCTTCTGATTCCTCTTCTGATCAGGAATATTCTCGTCCCCCCCAATGAGGATTCTGATGCTGAAGAATTTATACCTTCAGCTTCTCCTCCTGAGGACTTTTCCTTTGGGGAAACCTTGCATACCATGAGGGAGAATTTCCACTGGGAGAGCCAAGATTTTTCAGAATCTAAAAAGAGGCTCAGGGATTTTCTTTTACTACCTCAGCACAGGCCTCTAGCCATTCCACCTGTGTTAGACATTGTAGATGATGTGTTTTCGGAGTCTAGTCTGACCCCTGACTCCTTACCCCCAGCTCCTGTTAAGCCTGACAGATATTACAGGGCTCCTGACTCACACAAATTTCTTGCTGCTGACCCAGAAACTATTTCACAGGGTCCAAAGGGAGTTAAGGCTTTCACTGCAAAAAACCCATCCCCCTCTGACAGAGATTCAAGGGCACTGGATAGATGGGGAAAAAAGGTTTACACATCTGCAACTTTGGCTATAAGGGCCTTAAACTGTCAATTTCATATGCTTAAGTATCAGCAACATGTCATGGGATTGCTTAAACAGAAAATGTTGTTAAATTCTGAATGTGCAGAAAACAAGGAAATGCAGGATTTATTGTATGCAGCAGAACAAGTTGGAAAACATACTTTGCAGTTTGGTTTTGATTCTCCGGATGCCTCCTGCAGGGCCACAGTTACGGGTTCTGTAATTAGGAGGCATGCTTGGCTAAAGAAACAAAATCTGCCTGCTCATGTTAAAGTTAAATTACTAGATGCACCTTTACAGCATGATACTTTGGTTGGTGTTAAGGCAGAAGAGGTGTTAAAGAAAATGGAGGACAAAGCTAAATCTATGCAAACTGTCAAAGATTTTTTACAAATACAGCCACCTAAGTTTAGTAGACACTGGCCTACAAAAAATTGGTCCTTTCCTGTGTCAGACAGACCTCAAAGGGGCAGATCCAGATGCCCTAGGGGCAGATCCCAGGCGCAAGGTTCTTATAGGCCCAAGCAGTGGGGTGCTTCTACCTCCAAAGCTGGAGAGGATAGATCACAAACATACAGAAAACAGTCCCAATGACTTCCCCCTGCCTGCACCAATCACTTATTTTCTGGCAGCACCCTTAGGGGGAAAATTAGCACTTTTTGCTCAAAATTGGCACTTCATAACCCAGGACAAGTAGGTTCTAAACATAGTGTTTCAAGGCTACAAGTCCCATTTCCATACTCTGGCAAAGGCAAACGGCTGGCCAAATCTGCCAAAAAAATCAATGGGCAGAGGCACAAAAACAAGTCTCATCCCTCATGGACATGGGGGCCATTCAAAAGTACCAGAGCAAGAGAATGGACAAGGATTTTACTCAAGACTGTTCTTGGTACCCAGAAAGGACAAGGCTTGGAGGCCGATACTGGATCTATCTATTCTGATCACTTTCCTGGATATTCCAGAATTCAAAATGTTGACTTTGCAGCAGCTTCTGCCCATGCTGGGCAAGAATGCTTGGCTTGCGACTCTAGACCTAAAAGAGGCATACCTGCATGTTCCAATCAGACAATCATGCAGAAGATACCTAAGATTTAAGGCTGGTTTAATGCATTACCAATTCTCTGCACTGCCCTTTGGCTTATCTACTGCACCCAGGGTCTTTACAAAGTGCCTGGCACCAGTAATTGCATTCTGCAGACAAAGAGGAATACAAATATAGCTTTACGTGGACTGTCTCATTCAAGCAGAGAACAAGGACATTCTTCAACATCTGGCATTTGTGAAAAGACTTCTAACATGCCTAGGGTACACAGTCAATTAAAAGAAATCAAAACTAGTACCCTCACAAGAGATAACATTCCTGGGTGCAAGCTTAAATACAACTGCCCAGATGGCTTATCTCACGCCAGACAAACAAAGGCAACTGACTACCTATTTCAAAATGTTGGCAATAAAGGTCCAGTTATCTGCAAGAAAAATTCTGCAGGCTTTGGGCTTCATGGCATCCTGCATCCTACTAATTCCATATGCAAGACTGCATATGAGGAAACTTCAGTGGTACCTAAGAAGTGTTTGGACTCAACATTGCCACAGCCTGGAAACAGTCATTACTTTCATTCCCTGCCTGCAACAGGAATATCGATGGTGGGCAAAGGCTTGTCACCAGAACAAAGGACAGCCATTCACATTACCTCCAGCCAGGCAGACACTAACAACGGATGCATCAGATTATGCCTGGGGAGCCCACATGGCAGGAAGATGCATTCAGGGCACATGGTCCTCAAACCAAATGCATCTACAGATCAATCAAAAAGAGATGTTAGCTGTTCAAAATGCCCTGACAGCCTTCAAGGACCTTATTCATCCGGGACAACTACTGATAAAGACAGACAACACCACGGTCATGTGGTATATAAACAAACAGGGGGGCACACATTTTTACCCCCTTTGCAGGCTAGCAATGACCTTGTGGAACACAGCTTTGACTTACCAAGTACATCTGCAGGCACAATTCCTGCCAGGAAAGGAAAATACTCTGGCAGATGAACTAAGCAGAAACCTCATGGATCCCCACGAGTGGAAGCTGCATCCACAAGTCTTCAGCATGATAACAAGGAAATGGGGATGCCCAGACATAGATCTATTTGCCTCCCCTCTCAATTACCAACTAAACAGATTCTGCACAAGGACTTATCACAGACAAGCATGGAAAGTGGACGCCCTATCTTTCAACTGGAAAAACCTATCAGTATATGCCTTTCCTCCACTGCTCCTCCTCCCCAAGGTCCTCCTAAAGGTCAGACAGGAGAAGCCAAAGATGATACTGATTGCCCCAGACTGGCCACGCCAGTACTGGTACCAAATACTAAAGAACTTATCTCTATACCCAGCTTGGACCTTACCTCAAATACCTCGACTACTGTCCCAGCAAAACAATCAGATTATGCACAGCCAACTCAGGACATTAAACTTGGCAGCATGGTGGATAATGTAGTCATACAAAAAACACCTCTCAGAAAAGCTGTGATGGATGTCATTCTGCAAGCCAGAAGGCCTAGTACTAGAAAGTCTTATGCTGGAAAATGGAATACAGCGGTACCAAATATTCCTCAGATTTTGCAATACTTAACTGAGATGCTGGACAAGGGACTAACTTTTTCATCAATTAAAATTCATGCCTCTGCCATTTCGGCTCATTACAATACAGAGCCACCACTTTTTTCTCAACCTTTATTAAGGCAGTACCTCAGAGGAGCCAAAAATTTAAGGCCCCCAAGGAGACTACCAGTACCTGCATGGGACCTCAACTATGTCTTGGAAAAGCTCACCCTGCTTCCTTTTGAGCCAGCTGCTACTGCTGATATGAAGTTTTTATCTTGGAAAAAGCTCTGCTCTTAGCAATTACTTCTGCAAGACGAGTTTCAGAGCTACAGGCGCTCATGGCTGTGGAACCTTTCATCATTTTTCATCCAGACAGGGTCTCCCTGAGGACAAACCCAACATTTATGCCTAAAGTAGTGTCCAGTGTGGCTCTTAACCAAGCCATCAATCTTCCATCCTTTTACCCAAATCCACAGAACAAGGGAGAGAATTCTGCATTCTTTGGATGTACACAGACAGCTTAGATTCTACTTGGACAGAACCAAAGCTTTCAGGAAGACAGAGCAATTACTAGTGGCATATGCTGCAAGATCGCAAGGAAAGCCTATCTCAAAGCAGACTGTTTCTAAGTGGTTAGGCCACTGCATTAGTTTTTGCTACTTATACCATGGCAAGCCAGTGCCTAAGGGCATTAGGCCTCATTCCACTAGAGCTGCAGCCACCTCAGCAGCCTTTCTCAGGGGAGTACCAACTAGAGACATTTTAGAGGTGGCTACTTGTCAGCAGCCTTTCTCAGGGGAGTACCAACTAGAGACATTTTAGAGGTGGCTACTTGGAGTTCAGTGCACACCTTTACAAAGCATTATCATCTGCCACTCTACTCTAAATCCAGGGCAGGCTTTGACACTGCAGTTCTGCAGGGCCTCATAGCCGCTCCTACTGCTGTCTAGTTCCAGCCTCCCAACTCCCAACCATAGCTTTGGGACTCTACCCAAATGTAATGACTGGAACAGTGAAACACAAAGAACATAGTACAGTTGTGTACACTTACCATAAATGTAGATGTTCGAGTGTATTCACTGTTGCAGTCCAGGTTACCCACCCACCTTCCCCCTTTTTTCTTTTGGATCTTATCTTTCCTTCTCTGATTTATACTACCTATGTGGTGTATTTGCTTATAGATGAAGGTAAAATTTATATTGGTGTATTTCTGAATATATATATATATATATATATATATATATATATATATATATATATATAAAGTTTGGCTACCCTTTTTGGGGGCACCTGACATATCTGGGGCAAGAAAAACTGGAGAAAATGGTGCTGGCTGCTTCTTTTATACCCCTGACGACCTGACGTCAGGGAAGGGGTGACCCCAGCCGACGCAGGACCCAAGACTTTGGAATTCAGGCCGGCTGAGGGCAACCTGCCAGCAGGATTACCCAAATGTAATGACTGCAACAGTGAATACACTCTAACATCTACATTTATGGTAAGTGTACACAACTGTACTTTTTGCTAGTTTGAACCCATGGAGTTGTGAACATGCCTGTCAGACTCTAGACTTGTGTCTGATGATGACTGACAAGCTGCATACATGATGCGGTGGGATGACACCAGCCAGATCCTTAAGCAGGCTGTGTGTGTAGAAAGAGTAAACAGCATTTTGACTACTGATCTGTGTGGCTATACTTCTACTAATATCCTTTTGTAGACAGATATTCTACACTGATCTTAAAACCATCTTTGATTTTTAGCTATGGAACTAATCAGCTGGCACACGTACCAAGGCAGTTATACTTTGTAGCTTTCTGGGAAGGAGCTGTTGGTTAGTAACATTGAATACATTGGTTTTTCCAAAGAAAAGTGCAGATAGGATGAGTATTTTACCTATTCCTTGAATATGCAGTAGTACATTACTACATCATGGTCTGAACCATTGATAGCTTTCTTAAGTGAAATTCATATTTTAGAATTCATTCAGTAAGCTAATCAGTAGTAGCTTTCTTTAAGAACTTGCATTGTCAGGTAAGAGGAGTTGGTCCGTTGGTAGCAGTCATCCTTGTATTTGGTCACTTTGTGTATGTGGCATCTGTCTTGCCTTTCCATCCTTCAGGAAAAAGAGAAAAAACAAATGATAGTGTTTTTGCCATTTTATAGACATTATCATTTCATACATTCAAAACTGGGAGTATAAGGAAGTTTCTTCTCAGAGAGGGAACTCATTCTGACTACAGCCTTAACAGCCAGGGTTCAGCTAGTAAGCCTTGGGTGTAGGCAGCAAGGTGGGATGTCTATCTACAGGAGCGAGAGCCACCCAGTACTAACTATCCAACTGTAGACTGGGAAATCTACACAACCACTAGTGCACAAGCACAGAGATTCCTGCACTTTTGTCAGTACAAATGCCCTGGAACAACTAGTCAGAGTACCCAGTAGGTTGAATAACATCTTAGATCTTGTCCTTACTAATATGAAAGCATCTTGTATGATGTGTATTTTTATCACTTGTTAGGTTTGACCATAAAGTAGTCTTCGAAATAAAACTGAAACCAGAGATCCCTTCCACCCATGGTACCTTTAAAAATTTCTTTAAGGCAAACTATTTGCTCCCAAGTCATACATTGGCAAGCTATAAATCCCCACCAAACCCAGTTAACTCCACTGTATACATGGAAACATACACCACCACACTATACCAACGTGTAAACAGCTGAATAGATGCAGCTGTACCCCATAGGAACAAGCGCAGAGAAAACGCCCCAAAACAAACCAACATGGTGGAACCATAATATCAACAAACTTTACAATAAAAGGAAAATAATTTTGACCAAAAACAATAAGAGTAATTTCCAGAATGTTAGAACCTTTGTCACTGAAATAAACAATTCAGGAGCTTAATAAAATCCACCAAAGCCAAGTTTGAGTATAAAATAGCTACCCAAGCCAAAGACAATCACAGGGCCTTTTTTTAGTTATGTTCATAATCTCAAAAGCACAACATGGCAATGCTTTGAGCCAATTGTGAATTATGTTACCAACACTGAAGCTGACGATAAAGTGAAACTTCTGGCCAGTAAATTTAGCTGTAACTTCACCCCTGTCTCCCTTCCATTTGTCCCTCAAAATACATTTGAAACAAGTTTGCTTCCAACTGTCATGCCAAGCCCTAAAAGTGCTATCAGAAGCTAAAAATACTGCATTGATTGGTCCTGACTATATTCTGGATATATCTTAAATAGCATGAAGCATGTTTTAGCCACACCCCCTAACAACACTATTTAATCTCAGCGTCCATACAGGTTTTGTACCAAGTTAATGGAGAACAACTACAGCCATTCCCCTGCGTAAAGGAGGACCTTCTACAGACCCAGGCAATTATAGACTGGTAAGTCTGACCAACCTCATATGCAAAGCCATGGAAAGACTTACTGTGGAACTAATCAATCAGGTCATTGAGAACCACAAAACACTGGACCTGTGTCAATATGGATTTCTCAATGGTGAGTTGTACTTACTCACTCTGGTGGACATTTTTGAAAAAGTCACCAAAACAATGGATGAAGGCAAAACAGTAAATAACGCATAGCTTGACCTAGCCAAAGCTTTTGACACAATTCCACACTCAAGCATAGTTTGAGTCTTTCGGCTTTTCCCTGTTAGGGGTCGCCACAGCGGAACTCCAGTCCGCTAATGATTGGCAGTAGGTTTTTACGTGCTGGCTTGCCAGGCCTAACGCACAACCTTCAACGAAGGAACGCCCATTCACGCATGTCGCCACACAGAAGACGCTCTAACTGAGAATCGAACTGGCAACGTCTAACTGTGAGGCGACAACACTACCGCAGCACCACCACCACCACCGCAGTCTAAACTCAAGCATAGTAAAAAATCTAAATAATCTGGGAATAGACTCCTATGTCATCTGCTGTATTCCCTACTGGCTCACAGATAGGATGCAGGAAATAAAAATGGGGGAAGTTACCATCACAAAGAAACCAGTCACCAGTGGAGTTCCCCCAGGGTCTGTGCTGGGACTTCTCCTGTTTGGAATCCACTTTTCTGAAGTAAAAGCCAATAAGAAAGGGCTCTGGCTGACTAAGTTTGCAGATGACTGCAAGCTAGGAGTGGTCATTGAATCCCCAAATGACTTAGTCATCCTGCAGAAGTTTTTTTTTTCCCCAAATAAGTAAGTGGTACCAAAATCATGGACTGAAACTAAATGCCAGAAAACTGCATTATTATATCCTTTGTTAAGTCATCTACTTTAGGGAATTACCACATTGGCATTGCGCCCCCAGGGGTTAACCCACTTGTTTAGGATTTATGAATGTATACGGACAGTCATCTAACTTTTGACCAACATTTGTCCCTTGTTGTAAGACAGTTCTTTTATATTTCACAGCTTATAAACAGAGGGATTATGTCTAGATCTATGGATGTCATTGTTCCTCTTTACTTGGTCCTCATTAGGCCAATCATTGAGTATAATGTCTCCTTTGGCTTGTATCTGTCCAGACACATGCAACAAATGGAATTCCCACAGAGATATCTTATTGCAGGGATGGAAAGCCTAATCAACATGGCCGTGGACTGACTTAAAGCACTGTCATTGTACTCTGTATCCTTCAGGTAGCCTGTGTCTGGCATAAGGCATTCCCTGACACAATACTGATAGATTTACTGCACGTCAACAAGTCAGATGGCATCAGAAATAATCTGTCTAGGAATCTAAACCTCTTCTAACAACATTGACAGAATGGTTTGGAGGGACAGGTATATCTTGCAGGGGATACCACTGCTCTGGAACAGGCTCCCCATCCACACAAACAAAGCTGATCCATGTCCATATTCAGTTGCAGCTTGGATCTATGGCTGGGAAACAGAAAATTTACCATAGGATGCCCCGGTACTACTGATGGACAGAGGCAGCTCCTAAATGCTTGATCCCCTGCATGGGTCCCCTCAAATTATCAATGGCATGACCCCAGTTATTCACATTAGGGCTATTATGATGATCTTATGTTGTTGTTTTCATTCATTCCTCAATGTATGGGTCTCTGATCTAACTCAGCCAATCTCTAAAGATTCTTGGATCCTTCTCTCGAGCTCCTCCCTTTACCCATAATGTCCCCAACTTGTCAAATTACCCCAGATCTTGTTTGCAGCTCTAATGATTCAGTTGGGATTGTGTTCTCTCAAACTCTAGGGTGCCTTATAGGTACTGTGAGTAAATTAGATTTATTTTTTTCTATTTCCTTATTTTTAGTATGCATAGTTATATTTAGCCTTCCTCCCTTTACTCTTTCTTACCTTTGGATTTCCTTTTAGGTAACCTTTTGTACCATTGTTGGCACTAGGCATTTTTTACCATTTAGGTATTCTTCCCTACCATTGTTGGTAGTTTTTCCTTTCCTCTATCTTTTCAAAAAAAAAAAATATATCTTTGGATAAAATTTATACTAAAGTTTCTCTTCTCTCTTTTTTCCTTGCCTTTTTGTGGTTGGCTAACATTTTGTTATTGGTATGGCTGGCAAGCCAACCGATTTTAAGAAGTACACTTCTTATGGGCATAAGATACCCAGTTCTGATGCCCACAGGGAGTGCATATATTGATAAAATGAAAAACAAATAAACTAAATAAAAATGAAAAAGCCAATGCACCACATCTCCTCGGCTACAAACCACGAACTTGAATGGTACAAAACAATTTATACTTTAATGGTAAAATAAACAGTGTGTTAGCGCTTTTGTTTAAATCTCTGTTAAACTTCCTCAGACATTTAAAATGTGTTACATCACTTCCTTTTATATTGCCACTTTGTTTTCCATTGGACTCTTATTATAATAATTTAACATAAATTAACATATATGTAGTGAATATCAAATCAAAACATAAATAATCACATTGAATTTTCTAACCATTTCATATCAACCTAATATGTGGATTTGCTCACAAATAACTTAAAATTGTCACAATAAATATATATATATATATATATATATATATATATATATATATATATATATATACATATTAAATACCTGACAAATAAACATTTAAAAATATTTAAAATTTAAAAATGTCTAAAGTGTCATAAAAAATTCTACATGTAAAAAAACTATATATTTATGTTACATCTAACAATATAATTCATAAATATTAGACAAGGGCAATGTAAATGGTTACTAATGAAGGAACAATTGTAATAGCATGCAAAAATAACAACTTAAAAAAAATGCATGTCATTAACTGATTTTCTTTCTTTGTAGTGCTTTTAGTTTTAGTACCGGTGCTATGGAAGTGCGTTCATTAATTCCTGGCCATTTATTGGCTTGAACTCTGATTTGCCATTTTAGTTCTTTAAGTTCTAGATATGCCCCCCCCATGGTTCCTTTTCCACAATGTTCATATGGTCTGTAGCCATAAAGGAAAATTGATGGCTAGTAAACTCACTGACATGCTTTGCTAAAGCGTTGTTTAAGTTGATTCTCTTTATGACATATTCGTGTTCATATATTCAGTGGTGATTAGTGATAGGCGGAATAAGTTGGTCCAGAAGGTCCTTTTACCAGCTTCTTCCTTCTCTGTTGCTTCTACTTCTGGGGCTTAAACCCCCACTAAAAAGCAAAAACAATTGGAGCTGAAGAAACACAGGAAGCATTCACCAGCACAGTCTCCTATATGTGCTCTGAGTTCAGAACCGCCCCCCAAAATCCAAAAAACTGTCAGATCTGACACCTTTGAGTCTGACAACTTCTGTGAGTAGGTCTCCTTGGATCCGGAGCCCAAGATTTTCTCTGGAATCTGTCTCCCCCAGGCTTTGGTCTCCATTTTTGCAGAAGACTCGTAGGAAGCCATCCCATCCTCCTTCCACAACTTATTTACTCAGGTCCTCCCATAATCTTTTCGAGGCAGATGTGGGCAGGATGATGAGAAAATTTCTTAGAGCACAAGTCTGGATTTGGGGTGTTGCTGTCTCCATCTCCCACTGAATCTATGAGCCTCCAGCCACCTTCACACCCAGTAAAAACTCTTCTGATCTGTGCCGTATTTTCGGAACTGTCAGATTTGACAATACCAATAGTTGAAGCGTCATATCTGAGGATACCATCTTCTTCGGATCCAACTTTGTCCCTGAGCTGTTCAGCACCAGTCCCTACTGAGCAGGATGAGTCTCAGAGCCAAAGCTTTAGCATCAGATCAAGGGAGTTGACTAAGAATCAGAGGTTTTTGGAGCCATCGCTGCCCCTCAGAGCCTCACCACTGGACAGCTCAGGTGCAATTCCCTCTTTGGAGGGAAGATCCGGGAGGGATAGAGAACTGGCTGAGCCGAGAGCTTTGGCTCTGGTGAGGCTGTGTTTTGCCTCTCCTGGACACTCTGTCCTTGAGGTAGTGGAAATGGTGTTCTCCCATCCTAGGGAATCTACTACTCTCACTTCGTTGGCTCCTGTACCCATTCCCCCAGTGGATTTGAACTCTTAAGTCTTATCACCCTTCTCCAAAGGGACAGCCAGCACGTAAGAGCTTCCAAACAGTTCCTGTTCAGGAACTCCCCATCTCCTTCAATACCTCTCCAGAACACCCCACTGAAGAGGTACAGAGGATAAGAAAATGCAAGAGGAGGCACTTGGATTTCCATCAGGACTACTTAACTGAGGACACTGATTTCGATGAGGGAAAAGGGTCCTCTAGGTCCTCACCTCCCCTTCAGAGAAATTTTAGAGGTCCTGCACTAAAAAGGTGGTTTGTCCTCTCAAAGCCCTTCCCAAGAGGAGTCCAGTGTTTCTAGAAGCCTTCGGGTTTGGTCCATGTATGTCTTGGGTTAACCCACTTCCCTTTAGATGACCTCATAGACCTTGTCTTCTGCCGGGTGTTGAATGAACTGGATTCCCTGAAGCCTATTCCCCACTGTCCGGACAAGATTTTAGAAGCCCCCAAAGATGGGGACTAAAAAGAACCTTGAGTATTCCTGTAGATGCTATGGTTGTAGTGGCAGCTAGGAAAAAGGAACTAGCCAAAGAGAATTCCTCTCTCCATCCTCCTAACAGGGAGTCTAGGGTGTTGGACAGTTTTGGAAAACACGTTTACACTTCATTGGCTTTTGCCTTATGGTCACTCAACTACCTGGCACATTTTACTAGATTACAGAGGGACTTGATCAAGTAACTCTCTTCCTCCCAACTGGCCAACCTGTAATCTACATCCCACACACAAAAACTCTGGTTGTCAGCACATTTGTTTTACGTATTTGTTCGTTGCTGTTTGTGGCTTTGCTTCAATAAACATCCACTCGTTCCTCTCATTGGTGAGCTCCCAGTGACTTTTTCGTTTTTTGGTTTCCTTTTCACTGGTATCTTTTTGGTTTTTGGTACATCCCACACATCCATGAGGTTAATATCTTACACTCCTGAAGGTTCCTCACAGGCTGCTGGTTCAGGCATAGCCATAAGGAGACGTGCCTGACTGAGACTGTGTGATTTTGCCAAGCCATTTAAATCCTCTTTCATCAGTTCTCCTTTTGATGGATCTTTCTAGTTTGGGCCCACAGTTACACACTTTCCCACAGTGAGAAGGATGGAAAGACCTTGTCTGCTGTTGGAATCCATTTCTCTACTTGGCAGAGACCTTTCTCTAGGAATCAGCACTGTGCTATAAAGATATGGTTCCGGAAATCTCAAGAACCTTTTCAGGACTCGTGGGAAATTTTCTCCCAGTGGCAGAGGTAGAAATAATAATGAAAGATGCAGTCCTAGTGGCAGAGGGCATCTGCAGAACCAAGGGTCTCAAGATTCTTTCTTGGACAGGCCTTTCAGCACTCTTGAACTGTGACCCAACTGTTCTTCTCTGGAGGCATTTTCCTTGCACCAAGATGCCTGGACAGCCATCATAAGAGATTCTTGGGTGCAAAGGATCATATATAGAGGATATGTCATTCCCTTTTCACAAAACGCCTCACAAAAGAGATGTCTCCTTTATGTTCCACCAAGTCAGAGAGAGCTAGCAGCATTAGAAATCCAAAAGCTGCTAGTAAAGAGAGTCATCCAGAGGGGTCCCACCAGACCAAGCAGGATCCAGAATTTACTCAAGGTTCTTTTTAGTGCCAAAGAAATCAGGGGGCCTGAGACCTATTCTGGATCTCCGTCATCTAAATCTATTTGTGAAGAACTCCAAGTTCTGGATGGTCATGGTTCAGTCCATTCTGCCTCTACTGCAGAAGGATGACTGGATGTGCTTTATAGGTCTTCAAGATGTGTACTATCACATCAAAATAAATAGGCACTGTGAAAGATATCTGTTCTTTCAACTGGGAGATAGTCATTACCAGTTCAGAGGCTTGCCCTTTGATCTCACCACAGCCCCCAGGATGTTAACCAAATGTATGGCAGGGGTGGCAGCTCATTTTAAACTGCATGGATTTAGGGTATTTTCTTATTTAGATGACTGGCTCCTTTCCGCTCCAAACAAGCATCTCCTAGAGGAAGCCAGAGATTACTTACTCCAGTTGGGTCCATTTCTAGGGATCACAGTAAATCTTTCCAAGTCCCAACTTCAACCAGTCCAAGTCTTGGAGTTTATACAAGCTTACCTGGACAAAGTCAGACAGTTCGCATTCTTACCTCAGAGCAGAATTCAGTCCCTAAGACTTCATGTCAGACAGATCATCCCTATCCTCCTGCGAGATTGGTTCTTCGAGTTTTAGGGTTCCATAGCTGCAGTGATCACCTCATTACCCAAGGCCTGATTTTGCATGAGAATTCTACAATGGACCCTGTCAATACAATGGTCACTGCTTCGACATCCATTCTATAAAGATTTTGCAAGACTGGAAGGATTCCATACTTTGGTGGATCCAGTCCAACAAGCTTTATCAGGGATGCCCATTTATTTTTCCCTCCTCAAACACCACACTGACCATGCACGCCTCTGAGATGGGGTGGGGGGGCATTTCTTGGGATGGACTGTTCAAGGTATTTAGTCCCCAGAAGAGACTAATTTGCATATCAGTATCTTTAGAGATGAGAGCAGTCCTATTAGCATTGCAGAACTTTCAGAACTCTCTCCCTCTAGGTACAGTTGATATCTAGACAGACAATATGTCAGTGGTTTTGTACATCAATAAATGGAGGAACCAGATCTTATCCCCTTTGCCAAGAAGCAAAGAGAGTTTGGCAGTGGGTGATCTCCTCCTACCTCTTTCTTGTAGCAACACACATTCCAGGGAAATCCAGTGTCTTAGTAGACAACCTCAGCAAATCTATCTTTATGCCGCATGAGTGGTGTCTCAATGGAAATTATATTTCAGCACTGTGGGCAAACTTGCTGTAAATTCTTTGTTTCTCCCCTAAACAACAAGTCCAGCAGGTTCTTTGCCCTAATTCCTCCTCAGGGGGAGTCACTGAGAGATGCTGTAGTACACATTTGGCTCCCACAGTCTCCTGTGTGCTTATCCTCCCCTTCCCTTAATACCCAGATTTCTCCAGAAAGCACAATGGTTAAAGAGCAAGGTGATTCTTATTGCTCCTTTTGGCCTTGGCACGTGTGGTTCCCATTCTTATGGTCTCATCTTCAATGTCCAACTTGGACACTGAACCCCAGTCCAAACCTACTACTGCACCCTTTGAGGATGATTCATTCAGACATTCCGGGCCTGAAGTTAACCGTATGGTTTCTCTAGTTCAAATGATGGCTAGACAGAACAAGCCTTCTTCTCCAGTTCATCAGATTTTATCCTCATCTCAAAAATGCTCTACCAGGAAGATTTACAGGAGTAAATGGAAGAGATTCTCATATTGGGTGGAACAAAGAAATCTGGATCTTTTTACAGCTCCAATTTCTGCTGTATTAGATTTTCTTGCTTCATTTTTATAAGACAGTGCTGGTTTTTCCACTGTTAAAGTCCAGCTTGCAGCCATTTCTTATTACCATCTAGGACATAATATATTTCATAGGATCATAAGAAGTTAATAGGCTAATGGCCTTGGGGCCCTTACAAGCCTAGCCAAGAGTTTATCCCCAGAAAGAAACCTCAGTCAGCATCTGTCGCCCCTGTCAGTGAGGGATACAGGTGGACCCTCTGGGACAAATTTGTGGTTTCCCATCCGCTCATCAAGGTTGCGCTTGAAGATGGTCAGTGAGGTACTCTGTTTGACTTGTATGGGAAGTCTATTCCAAAGACGGGGCAGTCTCTGGAAGACAAACCTCTCTCCAGCAGGTTTTGTTGATGTCGCATATTGGAGTCAGGCCTTTCGAGCAGGTAATGTGCAAAGAGTTAGACTTACGGATATGGAACATCTGTAGTAGGGTATGGTCTGAGACTGCCTTGTAGGTGAGACACAGATCATATCTCAGCAACCTGTACGAAACCGAGTAGAGTGATAGTGATTTGAGCCCATCCACATAGAACAGGTGCTGGAGGCCATAGATTCTCTTTGTGAGGTATTTCTGTGGCCTTTTCAGTTGGTGCAGATATTTGGAGAGTTACATACCAAACGGGGTGTTATACTCAATTATTGGTCTAAAGAGGGAGGAGTATAGAGAGGTAGTAACCTCCTTTTTACTGGATACAGTCCCTTTATTTATGAGATGAACCAAGTAAAAGGCTTTTCTGACCACTGCCGCTACATGATGGTCAAATGTGAGATTATCAACTTGAGTACCGCAAGCCTCTCACCACAGGTTGTCTGTTTAGGGAGTTGCCGTTTATGTGGTAATCAGTAGGGGCCATGATTTTGCTGAATGGTATGATGATACATTTTATTGCCGGCAAGGGCAACTAGCATAGTACTTAACCTGTGAGTGAGTGGCTGGCACTAGTTTGTCTGTCCATGGGTGGGGAGGTGATCATAGCCCCACTGCAAATGCAGCATCTTGAGGATGGCTGTGTGTGTCTATTTCCATGCACAGGGGATCACAAAGAAGTCCTGCCTGCCAAGGAGAGAATAGGCCCTCAGTTGCTACTGTCTTTTGTCGAAGCATGCACCCATATCGCCTTTCAAATTCTGAAAGCAATGTTGACAGCTGTCAGAAGGAAAGAGGAGCAGAGCTTATCATAAAGTCCTGACCTGCAAGAATGATGACCTCTTAACCCACAGCTCTTATCCCATACCACCAAACACTTGTTTGCTTATAAGGTAGAAGGAACAAATTGGCCTGTGTGGAGGAGAGTAGGCCTGATGATGAACAAAAAACAAGTTAGAAAGCATACAGGTTCATTAGAAAGACAGAGCACTACATTTCATTCATTCCATACTGGAGGCATTTTTGAAAGGGTTGTTTTCCAAGAGGATAGAGGCATTTATTTTGTTGTGGAAGTTGCCTACCACCATTGTATGGAACAAAAGGTTTAGAATGGAGTCTTGTGTTTTGCTTTTCATATGAAGACTGAATTTTATTTAGTTAGTAGAGTTTTGAAGACTTGCATTTTGCATTCACAGCAGAACTTTATAATATGAGTTATGTTTTTATTGGATGGCTTAAATGATTGATGGTCACCAGGAGCTGGGCCTGAAAAAAATGTTGGCTATAGGCCATTTTCTTTTGAGCTACCACTGCTCATGAGTTTCTGGAATAAGAGTCCTGTGTAATTTAGTGTAGTTGAGAGTTGTTGAAAAAGTAATTAGAGTTACTCAGCATTAGACATCTGGAGTTCTCCCATAGTATTAAGGCACATGCAGCTGCCAGCCAATAACATGTGACAAGAGTGATTGTTTTCACCATTGGCAATCGTGTTTCAGTTGGCATACTAGGAGATGGACAGCCACCCAGGAGAGGGGATTTAAGGAGTGGACAATGACAGTCTCCCTTTTCTTGATTGTGCATAAGGGATTTTCCGCATGCTGTAAGATTCCATAGGTAAGTCTGAAAGAATTCTAGGGATATGAATAAGTGAGAGTGCAGCAATATTGTGGAGGGTATATTTAGGAAAATGGGCACTTAAAGAAAAAGGCTGTTCATTTGTTTATGTATTTATTTATCTATGCACTGTTAACTGGGATAGAACAGAGATTAAAGAAGGTTTAGCCCTAGCTGACAGGTTAAGTATTACATTGATGTACATAATTAAAAAAACAAAGTAATTTACAAAAAAAAACAAAAGTCAGTAATTTAAAACTCTGTATTCTTCATCTCAAGTGAAAACTGTTTGGTCCATACTTCAGAAACTGTGATATTATCAAAATATAGGAGCTAAGGGTACTTTTGTAGTGCTAGTACCTCTTTTCCTTTATTTATAGTGGCTTACTGCCACCAGCTAGACCACTCTAACACCAAGAATACAATTACTTGTCATCATAAAATAAGCCTGCCATAACAGTCACCAAGCCTGCCACAAGTACCCTTGTACCAACAAATTAGTCACTTGCTTATTTACTTAAATAAAATTAGACTATGTACTTTATAAATAATCCTGTAACATGTATAAATTGTATCTGAATGTATCACCAGATCTAACATATAACTTCAGTTCCTTTTGCATGTTTTGTTTGCTACACAGTTGCACTGAAGAGTAGGAAATAAAATGTTTCAACAGATGTATGACAATTAGAACACACTAGCTATCAGTTGTTTTATTATAATATTACCTCTAGCTGAAGGTTTTTCCTGTAGTTTGTCTACATCAAGCTTTAAACGCATTTAGCAGTTGTAGAAAACATACAGGCAGTAGGTGTCCGATGTGAGCTGTTAGTCTAAAAAGCCCACTGCACCCTTCTGAAGTAAGGAAAACATTCACTAAATGCTGAAAACCTGCACTTTGAAGTCCTAGTTCCTGTAAAATATCTAAAAGGGGCATCCTGGAACTCTCACTTATTGGCATTTATTCAGTCAGCACTGTTTTTATGGCAGTTGCCCTTTCCTTCTGCAGATAAGAAATTATTTTAGTTTCTCCCATTTCCTTTAGGAATTACAACTGTGAGCATCTCTTTATTGCACCTTTTTGCAGTGTAGAAAGTTTTAGTCCAGGTAGTAGTAGTAGGAGTGAACTCTGCAAATGTGAGTCAAAAGCACTTCCAGTTTCCAAGGTTTGTTTCATTTCCAGTTAAAACAACTCTGCTGTATATATGTTTCTTTACTGCAGTATCCATATTGCTCACCTGTTCTGTTGGGTGTAATTGCTTTTTACTAAAGTACTGGCTTTCCATTTGTTTCAGCTCTTTATTTTACTTAATGTTGGTAGCATTTTACTTTGAGCATATACCACTGACAAAGTATCAGTTTTTATTTGTGTTATTTTCTTGTCAAACCTCATAAGTTATTAAATAAACTAGCACAGTCATACAGCATGCCATTCTAATAGCTTTGCACAGTCATTGAAACGTCTCTGTGACTGTGTGACTTTATGTTCATGTGTACTTTTTTCTTTTATACTTTGAACTGCTAATACCATTCCTAGCATCTCACAAGTCAAACAGACCAAATCATAAGGATAGTCGACTTTATTTAACTGCTGCATTTTTTCGTCAAATAATTTTGTATTTAATTTTAAATTCATATTCCATATTTCAGCAGTATCTAGTGGTGCCATTTTGTGGCCAGAATATGTTACCAATGTGTACAGAGCTCCAATTTCAGGATTTTTAACTACACTTATTTAAAGGCAGTTCCAGACAAATTATTACATATCCACCTCTGTCCAGTTTAAACTCTACATTTTGCTTTTTAATTCTTACAATTTCTTTATAACAGTTTGACTTGTATTTTCACTGCTTCTGAAGCATTTTCAGGAATCACCGTATCAACTTTGATCTGATATTCTTAATCCTCGTTCATTCCTTACGAATGGGTATCTGTTCCGACCTTGGAACCAAGCTGGACAGCTTCCAAGCTCGCGTCAGCTACAAACTCTCGTGCTAAACTCTTACCCAGAATTCCCCTCTCCCTGTTACCTCAGATTTCGTTTGCTGCATCGCCATTCGGTCGTGTCAAGCTGCTTCTCTTAAGTATAAATATTTGTTGTTAGACTAGCCTAATATAACCTTTTCTGTCAGAAAAGTTTCTATTTTGTTGTCTCTTACCTTATCGCATTTAGCGACTATATTTCCTTGAGTTTCCTCTCTGCACTTTTTACCGCAAGGTATTTTCTCCCTTACCATCATTGGTAAACCCTTTTTTTCTTCTTTACCTTCGGGTATTCTTTCGTACCATTGCTGGTACCCTTTCTTCTGTCTCCTTTTCTTTTATGGCAGATAAAAAAGGTAGTCCAGGATTTAAAAGTTGTTCAGATTGTGGACACAAATTACCCACATCAGATGCACACTCTGTGTGTTTATTGCTTGGGTGTGTCTCACTTATCTGTTGACCCGCCCTGTGGTATTTGTAAAAATTTTCCAATAGAACTTTGATTGAGTGGAAAAATAAGTTGTTGCTGAAGGGACTTCTTAAATCTCCCTTTTCAGAGGGTATTTCTGGGTCAGAGGCTTCAACCCCTCCTAGAGCCTATAAGAAAATATCGGATGATCCTACGAAGGCCAAGTCTCTGCCTTCATTCCCGGCTGGGGACTCCCGTCAACCAAGACCTAAGAAGGCTAATATTTCTGCTTCAGAGCTCACTCAGTCAACTCCAGTGCTTTCGGTGCCTAGACCTTCGGCACCAAGGCCTTCGGCGCCATCAGTGATTTTGGCTCCGTCTACTGTAGCCTTTACTGTATCGGTACTGAGGGGCTCCTCGGTTCAGACTACTACGACTACTACATCGGCACCGACTATTCAGTCGGCGCAGACCTTGACCACGTCGGCTCCGACATCTTACTCAGAACCGACACCTCTGTTATTGACATCAATTTTGTCGGTTCCAGCTTCGGTACTGGCAACCACTTCGGCACCGATCTTTTTGTCAGTGCAGACCGTGACCTCTGCACCAATGATTTCCTCGGTGCAGACACTCGTAGTCCAGCCTCTCTCGGCACCGTTTTTCTCAATGCAGACTGTTGAGGTGGGCACTGAACTTGTCTCTTCTGTGGACAGACCTGTTTCTCCCTCAGCTGTCTCCGTGAGGTCCACTAGAAGCTTTTCTGAACACGAAGTGTTGCGTCTTGTGGATCAAGTGCTTCTGGCCAGAGGTATCCCGCCCCCCCAAAACCTATCCTTCCTTGGGAGATGATCACCCATCGCCAAAGACCCCTTCTTACTCTCCTCCTTCATTGCCTTTGAAGTCCCTTGATATAGTACAGTCTTCCCCTTCTACGGTTCCCTTTATGGACCTCACTAAGGAACTGCAGTTGCCTTTGTGGCAGGAGAGTTTTGCTACGACCCAGGATGATAGTTGTGACACACGTAATTTGTTTGTTTCACAGCCATCCAGGGGCCCTGGGTCAGCAGGCTGAACCACTTAGAGGAGGGGTGACCCCTGTTCTGGACACTCACCCCTCTTCAGATGGACCAGCCTTCCAACTGATGGAGAAGGCTCTGGCTTCTGCTGGCGATGCTGTGCTGTCTATCTCCTCGCCCTCCTCTGGACCGCTGTGTTCACAAGTCGCACCTAGCGGACACCGGGTGCAAGGGCCTCAGGACATATTCCCACAGGAAAACCCCTTTCCGTTGTCTTCCCCAGCTTCCCTCTCTGAGGAAGTTCATCAGAAAAGTTCGTGAAAGAGGACATGGACTCTACAGAGGAGTCCCTCACTGAAGACACAGACTTTGATGACGGGGAAGCATCCCCTCGGTCACCCTCTGAGGTATCCTTTAGTGATATCCTTGAAATCCTTAAAAAGAGAGGTGACTGGCAGCCCTCTAATCCGACCTCTGAGGAGTCTGTGTTCCTTTAGGCTTTTCGTGCCCAGCCCCCTACCTCCTGGGTTACTCCACCTGCTGATGAACTGGTCCGGCTCATCATGCAGCGTGCGTGGAAGGCTCCTGACACCATCAAGGCTATTCCCTGAGGCCAGATAAGATTTTTGTCCCCTCCTGCTATGGATCCCCATTGGTCTAAAGGTCTTCCTGTGGATGCTATGGTGGTGGCGGCTGCAACTAAAAAGGATCTGGTGGAAGAAGAAAGCCAGACTGTCCATCCGCCCAACAAAGAGTCCCGGGCCCTGGACAAGATAGGGAAGCACACCTTTGCATCAGCGACCTTTGCTATCAGGTCCCTGAATTATATGGCACACTTTACCAGGCTTCAAAGAGATCTAATTTCCGAGCTCTCTGAAACCTTGGCTGGTGCCGTGTCTGATGAGGTCCGTGACAAAGTGGCCTCTCAACTGGCCACCATTGAGTCAATATCTAACTCCTCCATATGACTGATATCTCATGCATCAGGAGCAGCTAGAGCGGAGGGTTCAGCTGTGGTCTTGAGACGACAAGCCTGCAATTTCACGGAACCCTTTAAGGCTTCCTTTCTTAACGCTCCCATTGAAGCCTCTTCGCTGTTTGGACCCAAAGTTAAAAGCACACTGGCCAGATGTGAACAGGACGGTAAGACCCTTTCTGCCATAGATGTCTGTTATTCTTCCCCTCAACGTGCTTTCTCCAGAAACCAAAAGAGTGGGAAGATATGGTTCAAGAAGTCTCAGGGTCCTTTCCCTGACACACAGGCCGAGTTCTCCCCTAGAGGCAGAGGGGGAAACTCACAGGAAAGACTCCCCTTTCGGGGCAGAGGGGGTCCGCATAACCAGGGTTCCAGGGACTCTTTTCCTGGCCAATCCTACCAGCGCTCCTGAAGAGCGGCCCAACTCCTTTCCTCTGGAGGTGGTTGGAGGTCGTTTCTACTTGTACCCTTCTGCCTGGCTAACCATCACCACCGATTCTTGGGTACAAAGGATAATAACCAGAGGTTAACATAACCCCTTCGATCTTTGTCCTGTCCCTTCAAAAAACCTACCCGACGTTCCACCCAGTCAGAGGGAAGAAGCAGCACTAGAGATAGGAAAGCTGCTAAGAAAAAGAGACATCCAAATAGTCCCTCCAGACCAGATAGGATCCAGATTCTACTCAAGGCTATTTTTGGTGCAAAAGAAAACCAGGGACTGGAGACCAGTTTTGGATCTCAGTGTATTGAACAAGTTTGTAAGAGTACATAAATTCCGGATGGTCACAATGCAGTCTATCCTCCCTCTTTTGGAAAAAAGATGATTGGGTATGCTCGATATATCTTCAAGATGCGTACTACCACATAAAAGTGGACAGGCCATCAAGAAGATTTCTGCGCTTCCGTGCGGGAGCCAGTCACTACCAGTTCAGAGTACTGCCCTTTGGACTCTCTACAGCCCCCAGAGTGTTCACAAAGTGCATGGCAGTCGTCACAGCTCACTTGCGACTACAAGGATTCCAGGTGTTTTCATACCTAGATGACTGGCTCATCTCCGCCCCACCAGACATCTGTTGGAAGAAGCCTTGTCATACTCTCTCCTCGCTGCACAAAGGCTAGGCATAACCATAAACTGGCAAAAATCCAATCTCACCCCATCTCAGTCCACAGAATTTATAGGGGTCATCTTGGATACAAAGAATTGCAGAGCATCCATTCCAGAGCACAGAATTCTAAGGATAAAGCAACAACTGATCCCAATCCTTTCAAGGGAGAAATCCACAGCTCACTCTGTCCTACAGCTGTTGGGTTCCATGGCAGCCTCCATCACCATTGTCCCCCTGGCCAGGTTTCATATGAGGCTTCTACAATGGTTACTGCTCACCCAATGGTATCCTTTTCAGAATCCTCTTTCAGCCAAGATTCGAGTAACCCACAGGTGCAAACAGGATTTAAATTTGTGGATGACCCACAACCCATCTCGCCCCTTCTCAACCCAACAGCCCAAGGCTACAGTGACCACGGACACCTCCCTAATGGGGTAGGGGGAGCTATGTCAGGGGCAGACCATCCAAGGCACTTGGTCCGAATTGGAGGCCCAACTGCATATAAATGTTCTAGAGCTGAGGGCGGTGCTTCTGGCGTTGCAAGCATTCCATCCCCTGCTGCCATCTGGGACGATTGCGATACAATCAGACCAATATGGCAGTGGTCTGGTACATCAACAAACAAAGTGGAACCAAATCTTATCCCCTCTGTCGAGAGGCCATGAGGATATGGCAATGGGCGATGGCTACCAACCACTTTCTTCTAGCAACGCACATTCCCGTGAGTTCCAAAGTGATAGCAGACAGACTCAGCAGGTGCATTCTACAACCTCACGAGTGGTCCTTGAATCCCTTGATAGCGGTGGAGTTCTTCCACTGCTGGGGCCGTCCTTGCTGTGACCTGTTTGCATCGTCGACCAACTACAAATGCAGCAACTACTTCACCCTGATTCCCCCTCCAGGACAGTCACCCAGTGGCGCTCTAGTCCACGATTGGACCTCGGGTCTTCTTTATGCATTCCCACCTCTCCCCCTTATTCCCCAGTTTCTGAAGAAAGCCAGTCGGTTGAAGAGCAGGGTGATCCTCATAGCACCATATTGGCCTTGTCAGATTTGGTTCCTCTTCCTTTGGCCTCACCTGCTAGATCAACCATGGATTCTCCATCCAACCCCGGGGTTGATCTCACATCCACAGAACCTGATTCATCCCAACTTGGACAGCCTGAAGTTCACAGCTTGGCTCCTCCAATTCCCTTGATTGCCAGGAAGAATGATCTGTCTTTACCAGTACGGGACATTCTTATTGCATCTCATAAGTCTTCCACTAGAATTACTTATCTAAGCAAGTGGAAAAGATTTACCTGTTGGCTGAAAGAAAAACAAGTAGATCCCTTCTCAGCACCGGTATTGATAATACTAGAGTATCTGGTTGACCCATTTCAATCGGGTCTATTGGCCTCTACCATTAGAGTTCATTTGGCTGCTATATCTAATTTCCATGAGGGTGTCCAAGACTCCTCTCTTATGTCACACAAATCATGCAAGACCTTCATAAAAGGTGTGAATCATCTGAAGCCCCCTTTTAGAGAACCTATTCAGCCATGGGACCTGTTACTAGTTCTACAAGCTCTGACAATGCCACCCTTCGAACCAGCTTCTTCTTGCGACCTCAAATATTTGTCATGGAAAACCTTGTTTTTGGTCGCCATTACTTTTGCCAGACGTATCTCTGAGCTTCAAGCCTTATGCATCAAGAGTCCATATTTGATTTTTCATAGAGATAGAGTGTCTTTGAGAACTAATCCTTCATTTCTGCCAAAAGTGATCTCTGAAATGTCCATTAATCAAACCATTGAATTGCCAGTTTTCTTTCCCGATCATTCAAACAAAGGAGAGTATTGCCTGCATACCCTAGATATTCACAGGCAAATTTGCTTCTACTTGAACAGGACTAAGGCCTTTCGTAAATCAGACCAGTTATTTTTGGCCTATTCTGGACCTAGATTAGGATGTGCTGTTGCTAAGGTCACATTGGCTAGATGGTTGAAAGACTGTGTGACCTTCATTTATACACAACGTAATATCCCATTGCCTACTACCATAAAGGCTCATTCGACAAGGTCGGTGGCAACTTCTGCTGCCTTCCATGCCAGAGCTTCTTTACATGACATCTGTGCAGCTGCAACTTGGGCTACGCCTCATACCTTCATCAATCATTACAAATTGGATTTGGCCTCCAGGGGAAGAGCATCTTTTGGTTCTATGGTGCTTAGGAATGTCCTTCCATGAGAGCTTCCCTGGAATAGAGGTAGCTGTGGACTCTGTCCCATATGTAAGGAATGAACGAGGATTAACAATATCAGATAAAGAAGTTGTCTTGCCATAACGTTCCATCTGTATTGTTGATCCTCGTTTAGTCATTGCAACCCTCCCTCCTTCCCCCTCCTGTGGCTTCTAGTGGATTTCACCATCCAGTTCTTTTAGGTCATTTGACCAGAGGTAGCCTCTACCTTCTTTTGACTTGCAAACTCAATCTGAGGTAACAGGGAGAGGGGAATTCTGGGTAAGAGTTTAGCTCGAGAGTTTGTAGCTGACGCGAGCTTGGAAGATGGCTGGCTCGGTTCCGAGGTCGGAACCGATACCCATACGTAATGACTAAATGAGGATCAACAATACAGATGGAACATTATGGTAAGGCATAACTTTTTTTTCTCTTCCATAGTGACCATAAACAACCTATTTTCAGATTTCTGTTCAGCAGCATGCATATGTTCCCTTTTATGCATCTTAGCAAAATGTCCAAATTCTGTAGAATTTCTCAAATGCCTGACAGTGCCATTGCTTCATGTCATGTTTAACCTGTTTACCTGAGTCTTGAATTTCAATTGTATGCTCAGTTCTTTGGTCTCTATTTTTGGTGCAGTACATTATCACACGGAACTCTCTTTCATATGCACTTGTAGTACATCCTCATTCTGACCATTTTTATTTGGTATGCATTTTATGTTACCTACATTTATTTCCCCATAAATTCTTTTAACTGTGTCCTAGTTCACTTTGTATGCGCGTCCACAGCATTTGATATGGTCATGTTTGTTTTTCTTATTAAGCTTTACTTGTTTCATCATTGCCTATACCACAAATCATTCTTTCTATTATTAATGAGTGATGTAGCTCACCAAATTCACAGACTTTGGGTCTGTTCATCTGCTTAGTAATATATGCATCTGTAGTCTGTTTATGACCTTGTACCATTGTATAGATCAAATGGTATAAGTTCTTTTTAGACTTAAAATTTAAATAATATATAAAGATTCCAGTAATATGATTTAGTTATTTTGAACTTATGTTGAATATTTTTGATAAGTGAGCTTAAAACACTTGGAATAGAGCTGGTCTTTATTTTGTTATCCATATCTGTCTATGTTCAAAATCAGTTCATAGCAATGATTAACAAGTGCCAGCAGCAAATACTTTTTTTTTCATTTGGGGATACATATATGTAAAAGGATCAATTAAATAATGTATCGCTTTATTGTTTTAAATAGCTATAATTGGAGTGACTGATTTAGAAGAGTTATCACTTTTCCTTTGTAAATGAAAATCTGTTCCACATTCCACTGTTATTCAGTAATTCTGTTATGTCAATGTAAACGTTGTAACATATGTACTGAAAAAAGCTACTTCATTAGAATGATGATCATAAGTTTATAAGCAATAAAATGTGAATATTCATGCCTGTAAAATTCCTTAGTGAAATAGTATCATTCCTTATTGTTAACATCTGATATCCGTGTATTTAATTTTGCAGGCTTTCAATAATAGCTTTTAGTAATAGCAACTCCTACTCCGATGTTATGCCTTTTATAACTCTTGTTTGAATCCACTTCTTTGCAGTAGTTTCATAGTTTAGAAAATTCAGTAATGGCCAGCTTGGAATGCAGACTCCAAAACTTGACTAGAAAATACAGATTTGCTAGTCCACAGGTCATTTTTTTTTTAAATAGCAGAGAGTGTTCACTATAGCAATAACCCACGCCTGGGTGTGGGTAATGCTAAATTTACCCACGGTTGGCGTGGTTTGGTCCCGAGGGCGAACCCCGAGGAACCAAACAAAGCCAACCGTGGGTAAATTTAGCATTACCCACAGAAGTGGTTATTGCTATTATACCATGACATTATTTAAGAAAAGAAACTGTTACTTTTCTTAAATAATGGCATAGTATAATGCCTGTTTACTGCCCTTCCGCAGATGTCTGGCATCCGGCAGTTCTGATGTACCGCGCCTGCGCAGTACATCAGAGTTGTGCAAAGCAACGGAGAAAGCAAGATCTCCGTTGCTTTTTTAGTCTCGCTATGTTAAATGAGTTTAACATAGCGAGACAGTTTTAAAATAAGCAACGGACATCTCCGTTTATTTTAAACTGTCTCGCTATGTTAAACTCATTTAACATAGCGAGACTAAAAGCAACGGAGATCTTGCTTTCTCCATTGCTTTTAACACTGTCGCTATGTTAAATGGGTTTAACATGGCGAGACAGCTTTAAAATAAGCAACGGAGATCTCCGTTGCTTATTTTAAAGCTGTCTCGCTATGTTAAACCCATTTAACATAGCGAGACAGTGTTTAAAAGCGAGTTATACTAATGGAAAAAGTCCGGCGACGGACCTTTTCCATTAGTATAACTCGATTTACAACGGGCACGCTGGCCAATCAGCGTGCACGTTTTGGGGGGATCATGGTATAATAATACATTTGATATGGGGGTGAGATTGTTCCTGCATGGCACAACTGAAAAATATCCAAAACTGCTTCTCCTAGGTATTTTGATAACTGGAAGATGAAATTAACATATATTTTCTATTACATTATGGTCATTTTCTATGAGGCCCAGGTATAATAAAGACCTTAATATTACTTCAGAAATGGATTTGAAGCCCAGGTGCAAAAGGACCTTAATAAGCTTCTGTGCTACTAAAAGCAACATAAAAGTATAAAGGGTTTACCTTTAAAAGCGCGTATTGCAGAAGGGCGAACAGAACATTTCCGAAAGGCAGTCTGCAAAGTTTGCAAACGCCAAATGGAAAAAGGTTCAAATGTGTAATGAGCGAATGCACAGTGAGATTCGCTCATTGCCCAATCGACATTCTGGGGTGGATTGCACTATAGTGGGGATCGGGAAATGGTTCCTTTCCCCACTGTAGTGTGATCTCAAAGTTAGAATAATAAAGTAGGTGGGGTGTGGGGGTGCATTTTTTCTTCAATATTAATGTTCTAAAAACAGCGAATCTGCTTTTTGATTTGCTGTTTTTCAAACATTAAGGACTGTCGACATTTACAGTTTGATGGTTTTGAGTCGCTCATATGAACACTCAAACTACTGTGATTCGCAGTTTTAAAGGTAAACCGTATAAAGACTTTCTTGATGCCACATTTTTGCATACAGTTAAGCTTTCAGTGAATTTGGGATGGCCACTGGTAGCAGCAGATCAGTCTTGTTGTAAAACTGAAACAGTGAGTCATACCTCAGGATTGGTCTGAAATGAGAAATGTACGTACATACCGGCCATTATTAAACCCGCGCAGTGGTGGTGCTGCGGTAGCGTTGTCGACTTACAGTAAGATGCTGTCCGGTTCGATTCTCAGCTAGAGCGTCTTCTGCGTGGAGACATGCGTGAATGGGTGTACCTTCGTTGAAGGTTGTGCGTCAGGACTGGCAAGCCGGTATGTAAAAATCAACTGCCAATCATTAGCGGACCGGAGTTCCGCTGTGGCGACCCCTAACAGGGAAAAGCCAAAAGATGCAAACAAACATACCGGCCATTATTGCTGGTGACCTGGAGGCAGTGGTTTTAAAAATCCATAATTCTAAATGCTTGCATCTGTGAGTATGAAAAAAATGTGTTACAAATTAAAATTGTTGTAAATTAGCAACTCAACAACCAAAAAAACACAACACAAAATACTAAATCCACTGGTTGTTGAAAGGATACCACACTAACACAAATGACTGATACTTCATTTCTGATGAAGTTCATTCTGAATAAAATAACTGAAATTTGTGTGTAAAGTCATCTGCATATTGTGAGGTCCATTGATCAGTATAGAGAGGCAAACCTGAGAAGACATGTTAAATAATAATTGGCCCATAACTGAGCCCTGTAATATTCAGCTATTGGGTATCCCATATATATGTTGGTAGAGGCTTATTCCTGTATGGGTCATTATGAAGTACATGAAAAATAACTTCCTTTCTTGAACATTTAGATTCATTCCAGATTCCAAGACAGAAAAGTTGAAGTATCACTTTCCATGTGAAGCATCAGTCAGTAGCAGCATATTTGCAAACCTGCCTAAACTTTTGAATACGCATAATATAGACTGCAGAAACTGTGTCTTTGCAGGAGGTCCCCCCACTTCGTTAGTCATTAGGAGAAAGCTTTTTTATACCCACTGTTCTGAGTTGTCATAAATAGCTCTATCGTGATGAAACGTGGAAATCGATTAAGCTAGTTTGATGATTCCCACTTTGTTAGACCACAGTTCATGCAGGGAACTCTGCATGCACACACTGGAAGTCTAGTTATCTGAAACCCATTAATTTGAAACTCTGGTGTATCTATATTTTGACCACATCCCACAATTAAAACATAAAAATCACCTTATGAATGAATTGTACTTTTCAGTCTAACATTTTGTTGCTTTCATTTTGCTTTTAAGTGTATTGGAGAAATACAGAGACAAGTTAAGCAAAAGGGAAATGTGAGCAGCACATGTATCATTATCAGATGCTTATTATTACTTAGTTAGTAACCAATTATCCACATTCCTTTATTATAAAAGTGGAGGATTCTGAACAGTAGTTTTTTTAGCAATGCCTGAGAGGAAGAAAACAATGCATTACTTTTTTAACAAACTAGAAGATATAAAGTGTGTTGAAAAGGAGTTGATATTGCTTGGCAGTCAGTATGTTGTGGACACATCCACAGGATGCGACATACAGGATGCGACATAGTTCACACCAAGTGTTAGAGAAGTTTGCTCACGGTAGTTCTCTGCTTTCTAACTGCTGTACTATGAAAAGCTTTACAACAGTGGAATTTGGGGTGAAGCCCTGTATTGCATATTTCTACATGCAAAAAGCAGAAGTATGTACATCTGTGTGACAATTCTTAAAAGGCTTTCCATTTTGATTCACAACTCATAAGTACTCGGGCATTTGCTGCAAGTGAAGGGTACTTGCATTGTTTAAGGAGCAGACGTAGGATTAGACAGCTCATCTCTTCAGGTGAGGTAATCTAAAGCAGTTTAGTATCCATTGAACTCTTTTATATAAAATTGACAGACATAATTGATCGTGTTTGAGCATGCATCTTGCAGTGCTGATGAAACTGGCATCTTCTGGTGGTTGCTGCTTGATAAATCCTTTATCTGACAGAAAAAAATGCTCAGAATTTAAAAAAATGCAGCAGATTTTGCTTACTGCAAGTAGTGGAAGCAGAGAGCAAAAGATTCTGCTGTGTAGCATTTTCAAATCTGTAACACCAAGATGCTTCAAGTGTGTAACCATGAGTTTTTTGCAACTCTTAAATCAGGCACAGCACAATATTTGGTAAGTGTTTTTGTTCAGAAAACATTTTGCACCAGAAGTCAGAATATATCATTATCGGTTTCATCTTTCTTAGAGCCATTGTAATGCACAGCACACCCAAGTGCTGAGATATTTGTAAGTCAGACTGCAACTTAAGATTTATATTCTTGCCAGAAAGCACTACTGCCAGCATGCACTCACTAGATCAGGGGATTTTATGCACTATAAAGCAGTTGATAACATTTAAGCTGTTGTCAACTGTTTTAAACAGTGAGAAGGCAGGTCTGGGCTTGTCAGAGATGAGGAAAAAGATCAGTCGAAGATGCAGTGTTTGTTAGCTGAAAGATGGGAAGAAGTCCACACTGATACAGTCAGACAATGCTGAAAAAGTCTGGGTGTACTTTATTCTGCCGACAGTACTACATCTGACACCACTAGCATTGCTGTAACTATTCTGGCATCTGACATCCTTGTGCAGAAGGTAGCAAATGACTTTTATATCATCTGTATCTAAAGTAACCTTTCACTGTCAGCAATGCATTCATGGGTTCCTGCTGGTGGAACTGAACTGGGCTAGAATGAGCTAACAAACACTTGCATCATTTTGATAACAACTGGGCTGGTGAAGACCAAAGACCAGGAACTAGTTGAGGATATGCCATCTGGACTGCACTCAAATTCTGCAGAGTTTCCATCTCATTCAGACCTAAATCCTGCTTTTCTGCTACATAACATGGGATAGAAATACATCAGGACACAGACCAAGTGCACCTGCTTGTCTTGTGACAGCTGCATCAAGTCAGGAAAGCAGAAAACCACTGTGGACTTCCTAGCTAAAAGTCAAGGACACTGTATTTGCAGCTCTCAGAAAATGAAATTCTGTTTTCGTGAGAAGTAGTTTGGGAATCATACTCATGATTTTTAAATGTAATTTGTAGTCATTACTATGATTTTATTATAATCTCTAGTGCATTTATATACATGCAAAATTGAAACAGATTCTAAGCACAGAAAAGTCAACACATCAAGCTGATTGTGTTATAAGTAGTAAATATGAAAAGAAATGCACATTATGATGAATGAGTGCTCTGGCCTGAAATGCCAAATTCTGATAAATCATGTTTTTTTTTCAATATTCAATCCAGATGTGGGATTTACAAATAGTTTCCCTTGGAAAAAAAAAAGGAAATGGAAAATCTGTATCTGTGCTAAACAGTAACACATTGCTTAAAATACAATTCCAAAGCATTTGAAAGGTGCAGCTGGTGGAATCTGTGGTAATTTAGATTAATTCTAATTTCTGTAAAAGAAGTTTGTACTCATTCATTGCATTGCATTTCGAGACTTCATATCATTTCACTTGAAAATTAAGATACCCATTGTCACTGTAGTTAAATGCTTGCATTCTGGACTCCATATAATTCCACTTGAACAAAACGAACTCCTTAACAGTTGCAGTCTTTTTATGATGCTATTTCTTGATGCTAGTACCTGTAAGTCTATTTTTATAACTACAGTTACTGATGATCTTGCAAGTTGACAACTGTCTGAACATATTACAAAATAAAAGTAAAATATTTGCATGTATGTTGCCTTTGTTTTCATCATGTTTTAACTACTTTATACTGCAGGTATATTGCTACAGAAAGTTGCTTATAACAGTGTTCGCTAATCTAAACACCTGCTAATCTGTTCCCCAGAAAACTCGAGTGGAGATCTATGTACACAAATTGTCTGCTTGTTGTAGAAATAAAATTTACAACAACCCCCCTAAAATATAGGTTCATAGGTACATACTACACTATCAGGATGCAGACTATTACAAGCCTAGCCAGCAACCAGAGGTCAGAGTCAAATGGTACCATGTGTCTATGAGGTAATGATGTTAGCAGTTATGCTAACCCCAGCTAACAAAGTCTGTTTATCCACAGGACTCAAACCTGTGCGAGGAGACCCCAGTGGATTTTCAGTAGAACATAATCTTCATGATTACCTAATAATCAAAGTATAACCATTGAATCTGATGTTGTCAGTTTTCATTGTATCCTCAACTGATGGGTTCAGATCTGATCCTCAGATCCAACTCGGCCATTACTAAAGCTCATAGTAACCAAAAAGTTCTCGAGCTTCTCCTTTACCCAAAATGCACCAACCCTAAGCTACCTCAGATCTCGTTTGCCATTTTTCGCGAAAAGACATGATCAGCCTTGCTCTCAAACTTTCACAGATAAGTGAGTTTTTTTATTTAAAAATCTCCTAAAGCCTAATATTTTCTTATATTATAGTATCCTTTCTTACTTTTCTTAACCCGTACACTTTTACAAGTTTGAACGTCTTCAGTTGCCATAGTTGGTAATTACCCTTTTCCTTTTTCCGTCTTCTAGCCTTCAATAGTTGTAATTCTATCCTTTTCCTTTCTACACTTTCATGTAGTCCTTTTTTTTACCTTTGTTGGTAACATTTTTCCTATCTTTGATGTCTGTATGTGTTTGTGTGTACGTATATATATATATATATATATATATATATATATATGGGTCTCCTTCTAATGACAGAACCGCGGTCGCCCGACAGTGAAATCACCGACAAGCGACCGACAACGCAGTTGACCGACACGCTCGAATCCCGACAGACGGAAGACCGACAAGGGAATGTGTAGCGACCTGGTAAGTATGCGATAGTGAGGGATTTAGGAGTAGGGAGCGGACAGGTAAGTGTGCAATACTCAGGGATGTAGGGTTAGGGTGTGTGATAGGTGAGTGTGCGGTAGTGTCGGAGCTTGGGGTTCGGGTGTGTAAGTGAGTTAGGGTTAGGGTGCAGGTAGGGAGAGTGCGGTAGTGTCAGAGCTTGGGGTTGGTGTAAGTGAGTTAGGGTTAGGGTGCAGGTAGGGAGAGTGCGGTAGTGTCGGAGCTTGGGGTTGGTGTGTAAGTGAGTTAGGGTTAGGGTGCAGGTAGGAGAGTGTGCGGTAGTGTCGGACCGTAGGGTTAGGGTTTGGGTTAGGCTAGTGGATATGTGTTGTAGTGTACTGTGTTGTTTACGTAGTGTGTCGGTGTTATGGTGTTTGGTGTTCGTTGTCGGGTTTGTGTGTTGTCGGTTTTCTGGCGTCGGTGATTTCACTGTCGTCCAAGCGATTCGGTCATTAGAAGTAGACCCATATATATATATATGTGTGTGTGTGTGTGTGTGTGTGTGTGTGTGTGTGTGTGTGTGTGTGTGTGTGTGTGTGTGTAACTTGTCTTACTTATTCTTTCACTTTTATTGTTGATAGTATAATGTTGGAAAAAGGGCCATCTGGGTTTAGGAAGTGTCAAGTGTGGGCACAAACTACAGCTGTCAGATGCCCACACACTATGTGTTTATTGCCTAGGGCCACATCATCTGCAAAAGGATTGTTCGATCTGCCATAATTTCAATCCTAGGGCCCTAGTAGAGTGAAAAAAATAAGCTCATATTAAAAGGATTGTTACATTCCTGGCTTGGAGAAATGATATCTGGGGCTCAGTCCCCCAAACGAAAAACAAAAGAAATGAAGGCTTCCTCTCCTTGGCCTTCTACCTCATCCACCTTGGTTTCAAAGCTATATAGAAAAAGACCTAAGTTGGATCCAAAAAGATCCCAAAGTTCTTCACCCTCAGATCTGAGAAAGAAAAAAGCAATGGATCCGACTGCCTTGAGTCCTGTAGTTCTCCCCAGGACCATATACTCACCTTCTATTGATCCTGTACTTTCTAGGGTGCCTTCACCCTTTTTGGAATAACACCATTCCAAGTCTCTTTCTCTTGCCTCAGCTCGTTCATCCAGAAGTCTGATGGCGGAAGGTATGGAAAGAATGATGCAAAATTCATCTCTGCGCATATTCAGATAGGTGTCTTCCCAGCTCCTACCCCCTCTGGTCAGGAGGCCCGTCCATCAACTACACCTCCACTTCAACCTCCTCCTCTGATTACGTTGGTTGTTTCAGAGTCCCTGGATCTTAGCCTGCAAGTCTGTCTGGCTTGGATACGAAGATAACATGATCTTTGGATGCAAAGCTTACTCCGAGTGCTCCAGTTCAGATTTCTTCAAATCCAGATGACTCTTGGAGCCAAAGCATTCCTGTCAGATATGAGGTGTTGGAGTTGACGCCAAAGTTGTTGTAGCTATCCCTGCCCCTCTGAGCCTTAGCACAGTATAGCTTGGCTCCGGCTTCCTCCTCAAGGAGATTGCCTCTGGAGAAGGGGAGGACAGCAGTCCAGAAGCTTGCTTTCTTGGTGCCAGGGTCATCTCTCTCTCCGGGACGATTGGCCTTTGAGGTTGTAAAGAGGGCATTCTGCACTCCGATAGGATGGATGTATCTAACCCTCTCGGATCCTCAACCTTCTACTCTGATGCCTGTGGGCTTAGAGCCTCATCGTTCTTTAACACAGGGACAACCAGTATGAGATCTCCAGTCTTCCAAGCAGGGTATTGTAGTTTCTTTTGATACCTTCCTGGAACACCCCACATAGGGGATCCCTAGGAAGAAGAAGTGCAAGAGGAAGCACTTGGATTCTCCACAAGAGTCAGTCAAAGAGGATACAGAGTTCGGTGAAGGTGAAGGGTCCCCATGATCACCTCCAGAAGATGTCTCATTTGGAGACATCCTTGAGATCCTAATACTAAGAGGTGGTTGGAACCCCCAGCAACCCGTCATCTGAGGAGTCATTATTCCTGGAGGCTTTTGGTACTGGCCCATCTACCTCCTCAGTTACTTCACCTGCCGATGAGCTCATTGATTTGGTCTCTTGGTGGGTGTGGTAGAAACCTGACAAAGTTGAACCCATACCCAGAAGACTGGCCAAGATTCTGGAACCACCTCTGGGGAATGAGTTTTGGGCTAAAGGGTTGCCCATTGATGCCATGGTCGTGGCAGTGGCTGCCAGAAAGGAACTTGCAGAACAGAGTTTCACTGTTCATCCCCCTAACAGGGAGTCTAGGACGAAGGACAGGTTTGGGAAGCATATCTTTGCTTCAGCCACCTTCGCTCTAAGGTCACTGAATTACTCGGCACATTTTTCTAAGTTACAGAGGAATTTGATCAAGGAGCTTTCACATATCCTCTCAGGTTCATTTCTGCAGAGGTCCAATCATCCGTGTCTTCTCAGTTGGCTACCCTAAAATGTATTTTGAATTCATCCATGAGGTTTATTTCGCATGTAATTGAAGGTGCATCAAGGGCAGCAGGTTCATGCATTTCCATCAGGATGCTGTTGTGTGATTTTTGTGAAGGCTTTCAAGTCTTTGTTCATCAGTGCCCCCTTTGATGGCACTTCCTTGTTCAGCCCAACAGTGAAAGAAACTTTATTCATGTGTGAGAAAGATGGAAAGACCCTGTCTGTAGTGGCCGTACATTTTTTGACCCCTCCGAGATTGTTTTTTGTAAATCAATGAATTGGTTAAAAGATGTGGTTCGCGAAATCCCATGGTCCTTTTCAGGACACACGTGGAGGAATTTCCCACAGAGGCAGGAAGGGGAACTCTAATGGTTGATGTCGTGCTCACGGCAGAGGAGGCCCACAAAACTGGTCTAGAAATTATTTTTGGATAGACCCTACCAGTGCTTCTAAAAGGAGGCCCAATTGCTCACCTCTGGAGGCAGTCGGGGGTCAGTTATCCCTGCACTAGAGAGCCTGGCTAGACATAAAAGATACTTGGGTGCTGAGGATTATATCCAGAGGCTGTATAATGCCCTTTTCCCTCCAATCTCAAGAAAACTTCACAATGTTCCACCCAGTCAAAGGGAAGAAGCAGCAATTCAAATATAAAAGTTGCTTGAAAAAAGTGTCATCCAAGAGGTTCCACCAGACCAGAATCTGGAACTTACTCAAGGTTCTTTTTAGTGCCAAAGAAAACAGGAGACTGGTGATCCATTTTGGATCTCAGCTACTTGAACAAGTCATTTTGACGTACCAAGTTTCAGATGGTCATGGTTCAGTCCATTCTCTCTTTCCTGACGAGGATTACTGGATGTGCTCGATAGACCTTCAGGATGTGTACTATCACATAAAGATGAACAGACAATCCAGAATGCGTTTATGCTTCTGGCTGAGAGGCAGTTACTACCAGTTCAGAGCTCTGCCCTTTGGTCTCACTACACCCCCTGGGTGTTCTCCAAATGCATGGCAGTAGTAGCAGCTCAGCTGAGACTGCAGGGATTCTGGGTGTTTCCATATTTGGTTCATGATGCCCTGACTGTGCATTAATTGGTAAGGGCAAGAAATCAGGTTCTCCAGACTTGTTCTCATCTGGGAATAACCATAAACTACAACAAGTCTCAACTAGAATCAACTCAAAACTTGGAATTCATAGGAGCAATCTTCAACACAAAGATAGCTTCACTGCCCCCCTGAAGAGTATAAACCATCAGATCACAGGTCAGAAAAATAATCTGCAGTATCAAGATTTCAGCCTACAAGATCTAGGATCAGTGTCAACGTCCATAATCTTAGTACCTCTAGCCAGATTTCATGTGAGGATTATCCAGTGGATGTTATCATCACAATGGTTGATACTTTACCAACCCATGTCAACTCAGATACAAATGACTTAGCCATGCAGGAGAGATCTCAGGTGGTGGATTCATTCAGATTGTCTGCAAGGCCGTCCATTCATTCTTCCTGAGCCAAAGGCCATAGTGACTGCAGACACGTCCCAGTTGGGGTGGAGATGGGCTCTTTCTAGGGGAAAACAGTTGAAGCTACTTAGTCCCCTGAAGAGGCCAACTTGCATATCCATGTCCAACAGATGAAAGCAGTGCTTTTAACGTTGCAAGCCTTTCAGGATGTTCTCCCTTCAGGGGCGATTGCGATTCAAATGGGCACTTTGTCAGTAAGTTGGGTACATCAGTAAACAATGAGGGACTAGATCATACCCCTTGTGTCAAGAAGCACTCAGAGTGTGGCAATGGGCAGTCTCATCCAACTGCTTTTTCATGGCAGTGCACATCCCAGGGAAGTCCAATGTGACAGCAGACAAACTGAGCGGGTGCATTATTCTACCTCACGAGTGGTCTTTCAACAAGAAAGTGACAAAAATGATTCTTTGTCAATGGGGCCAGCCTAGCTGCAATTTTTTTACTTCTCCCCTAAACAATGAATGCAGCAGCTACTTTGCCCTAATCCCCCCAAAGGGAGAATCACCGAGGGATTTTCTACTTCACAATTGGCCCCCTGGTCTACTTTATGCCTGCCCACCGATCCCATTAATCCCAAAATTTCTGCAGAAGGCTGCCAGTTTGAAAAGCAGGGTCAATATCATTGCACCTTACTGGCTTTGACATGTTAGTTTTCCCTTCCTTTGGCATCATTTACTTCATTAACCCTTGGATTCTGGATCTGACTTAAGACCTCCTGTCTCACCCAATGGGCATGATCCATCCAGACATTTCAAACCTCAGGCTGACAGCCTGGTTTCTCCAGTTCGATTAATAGCCAGACAACTGATGCTATCTTCCCCGTTCAACATATATTTTTTATCTTTCCACAAGCCTTCAACATGAAAACTTTATCCAAGTAAATGGAAAAGATTTGTTTAATGGGCAAAACAAAATCATGTTGAACCTTTTTGTGCTCTGATGCATAACATACTCAAGTTTTTAGTTTTACTTTTTAAAGAAGGGGCAAGTTCCGCAACCATTAAAGTTCACTTAGCAGCAATATCAACTTTTTACATTGGATTTGAAGGCTCTTCAGTAGCCTTCCATAAATTGTACAGTGTTTTTTGCAAGGTATTCTTTTTTTGAAACCTCTGTTTTAAGGATCCTACCCCTCCATGAGATCTCAGTTTGGTACTGCAGGCACTAATACATTCCCCCTTTGAACCAGCAGCTAAATATGAGCTTAAGTATGTTACTTGGAAGACTGTTTAGCTAGTCCTCACCATTAGCACCATTGGGGGATGTACATTGGGAGGATGATAAGTACACACACAGTATTTCCAAATGCAGCTCTCTGCAGCATGTATTTTCCCTTAAGAGCACACAGAGACCACAGACAGTCCATGGCTGGTTTCTCCCTCTTTCTCCAGATCTCCAATTAGACTCCCCACTGGCACAGCTATAGAGCTGAAATCTCAGCTAAGTGACCAAACCAAGACCTCCAGCACACACATTCTTTGAGGTTTGAGTTACACACACACACACACACACACACACAGACCTGGGAAAGGCTAGTACAAGTTTACTAGCTATGCCCCCTTCTGCTCAGACCAGTCACTCCTTATCAGCTACTTTAAGGCCCTTAACAAAGGGTGTCCAATCTTACTGTGTAATGTTACTGTTAATACAAATGGTAGTTTGACCAAGAGCAAGGCTATTAGGAGTGGCCTAGACAGTGTCACCAAACAAATATGCTAGTACTTCCAGAACTTAAATATGTTTAGACAGATCAGCCACTGCTCCCAGTATACAGATTCCCCTTTTTCTTGACAATCAGATGCCTCACTGTCTACCTCCCTCAGGGCTTGGAAGCTAGAGTCTGAGACCAGAGCCTGTCTCAACTCTCTCTCTTGATAACCCTTCCCAGTTCCCCTTCCACAGAAAGTCTGGCATCCCCTGACAGTGGTACCTCACTGTCAGCCTGGGTATTACTATTCACCTCTGCCCTTGCAGTCACTCTATCCAAAGGAACATCAGTACTCACAAGCAGCTCTGGCTCACCTTCAGTCTCACTGCTACAGGGTAGCTCCCTCCCTGAAGTAACCACCACACTAGTCCTGGCTTCAACTCTGAGGTCTGTCTGGGTCCCCCCAGGCTACCAGACCCACATGCATGTCTCCAAGCCTGACTGCATGTCACTGCATGCACACTAGGTACTGCATTATCAAAATCATTCCCTATCAGGACATCTGCAGGGATATCCTTAAACACACCTACTTGCTTGCTTCCTTTTCCACCCCCCAGTCAAGGTGAACCCTAGTCAAAGCTATTTGGAATGGGGTCCGTCCTAAAGCTCTGACTGAAGTAGACTATCCAAGCAAGTAGTGCTCCTCTTTAACCATTGCAGGCTTCACAATGGTTGGATCAGAGGGTGTGTCTCTCTTAGCAGTGACCTGTTTCCCATCTACTAAGATAGGATATAACCTCTTGTGGTAGTTTGGTACCCTTCTTGTCTGCAGACAACTTACCACTGGCATTCTCTCATTCCCACTCACTGCCTCTCCCACCTTTTGTTCCCCACCTTGCCTCTGTGGACATCTATATGCTACATGGCCCCAGTGGTTGCATTTAAAACATTTAACCCTTGATCCTGGCTGTGTACCTGAACTATTGGCTTCCCCTTTTACTGTCAGACTCTGTTGGGGTGGGTTAGGCTGCCCATCATGGGTTCCCTTAGACCCACATGCACCACTGGGTATCCCTTTCCTGTGCAGTGATGCCCTGCTTGCTAGTTGTAGGTCTCACTTTTTCCCCAACTCATCTGCTGTGTTACATTCTGTATCCACTAACCAGATTCTCATGTCCTCAGCCAAAGTGTTAAGGGCTTCTTCCCTCACCAAAAGTTCTGCCAGCCCTTCAGAAGTGGTGTCTGACATCCAATCACCCATCTATGAAAATAAGTGCTTAACTCAGGAATGTATTCACACACACTTTCATCTGCCTTGTGTTTATGCTCACAACACATTTTCCTGTAAGTTTCACGTATTAACTTAAAACACTCTAATAAACAATTGTCAACAGTATTATAATTTAAGCAGTCAATATCAGACAATATAGAAATAGCTGTTACATCTTTACCATGGAGTAAGGGGATCAGGAACCGTACCCAGAGCCTTTGGTCAAAATTATACTGTTTGCATACCTTTTCAAACATATGAATGAAACTATCAAAATTATCACCCTCTGTAAATTGTGGAAGAAATTTACTGACCTTTGTTGCTTCTGGGGTTTGGTTAATCCCTTCCCCCATTGTCTGCATGGCCCTGGCAAAAGAGTTAGCATCTCCTTTTCATGTTGCTTCTGCCTCTCATTTTCCTCAGCTTCCAGACACCTCAGTCACTCTGCTGATTCTAGTTCTAACTATTTGGCCTCCAGTGCAGTTCAAGTCCCTTTAACTCCAGATGGATTTTTAAGTCCTCTGTGGAAAGGTTGAACTCTCCAAGGCTGCAATAATTTCTGCTTTAGTCAAGTTGGCATGCACCAGTTCTTTGGCTTACCACATCTCAGCAACTGGCTCCTTGTCAGCTTGCCACTCTCCTCTGCTGACATCCTTGCCTGCTCTCCCTGACTAAGTTAACAAAAATAAATAAAACTATTGTGATATGAAGCTCTGAATGTTCACTGTGTGGCTGATTGAGAGTGCAAACACCTTCATAAGTGACCACTGTTTACAAGCTACAGGAATTCAATATCCATACCAATGAATCCTAATATGTGGATATCCTGCCACTGCCAACCAATATATGTGATGCCCCACTTCTGGCCCATTAAGCAAGGAGCCAGTAATCAAGGAGCCACAATCCTCACCACTAGCACCATTGGGGGGATGTCCATTGGGAGGATGACAAGTATACACACAGTATTTCCAGATGCAGCCCTCTGTGTCAAGTGGGATTTCCCTTAAGAGCACACAGAGACCACAGTCAGTCTGAGACTGGTTTCTCCCTCTTTCTCCAGATCACCAGTAAGACTCCCCACTGGCACAGCTGTAGAGTGGAGATCTCAGATGAGTAACCAAGCCAAGACTTCCAACACCATCTTTGTCCAACCAGTGCTTCATGTCCCTGCCCATATAACTGGCAGACACACTCTTTGAGGTTTGGGTTACACACACACACACACACACACACACACACACACACACACACACACACACACACACACACCTAAGAAAGGCTGGCACAGGTTTACTAGCTATGCCCCTTTCTGCCCAGACTGTAAGGTAGTTTCCTCTGTCACCAGTCACTCCTTATCAGCTACTTTAAGGCCCTTAATAAAGGGTGTCCAATCTTACTGTGTAATGTTACTGTTAATACAAATGGTAGTTTGACCAAGAGCAAGGCTATTAGGAGTGGCCTACACAGTGTCACCAAGCAAATGTGCAAGTACTACCAGATCTAAAATATCTCTAGACTGATCAGCCACAATGAAAGGTGTAAATATATTTAATAATAAATAACAAAAGAACAAGAAACTATTCAGTATATACTTAATTACATCAGAGTTCAAAATCACAGGAAATATTTAAAACAACATTGCAAGACAAATAAATGAAGAAAAACATCTAAATTAAGCTTTGCTATTTTCCTGACTGTATCTAAAAGAATTATACTGTAATGGTCTATATTGAAAGTTCAAGCATTCAAAATTTCGAGTCTCATATGGTCAGCACCATATGATCGGATTTTTGAATGTTCGAACTTTGTAATGGAGGTCTCCATACAGCGCGGAATGGGAAGATTTCCCTTTTCTACACTGTAGTACAATCTTGGAGTTGGTATATTTAAAGGGGGGGCACAACCCCCCATGTGGGCAGTGCAGGGGGGCTTGACCCCCCCCCCCTTGCTTAGACCGTTCAGGTAGGTGTTTTGTGTAGTTTATTTTTTTTTATTAGATTTTCAAACTTTTGAAAGTTCAATCATATGGTGTCGACCATATGACAGTCGAACTTTCAAACGTTTGATTATGTAATATACACCCTACTGTACCCTAGTACACTTACTTAATTAGAAAAGCAAGGCATATGTGGTGAGTGGATCTTAATGCTGTCAGGTCAAAGACAAAATATAGAATGCAGTCTCTCACTAAAAGACTTCCCAATTTAATATCTCAGGTATTAGTGTGGGCATAGCTTGCAGAATGACAACATTTCTTGTCATCTGACTATATCCCAGGTGAAAACCCCCACTGATGCAGCTGGTAGCATTTAGCATCTACCTGTAAAAATACATAGACAAGGGCTTTTCTTAGATTTAAGGAAGATCCTGGAAGTCATAAAACAATAAAACACTTCCAGGACAATACAAAAAGCTTCTAGTTCTTGACGTTGTGTCTGTTAATGCACTGAAACTGAAAGATAACATCCTTTTATTATGTGGCTATAATGTAATTTAATTGCAGCTGTTTTTCTGAAGTTGATGTCTTGTGTTCCAGTTTCCATTGTTAAAATATATACATCTAAACAGTTGCACTAGTGCAGGTACATTTCTGTTCTATTCCATTAGGGCATGATGTGGTTACATCTTTAAACAGAACTTTGTAAAATACCACTTTAGCACACGTCTGTACAAACCATCTTATGTGACATCCATTTCTAATACATTTGTAACACAAGCATATGAATCATGTTGATATTCACAAATGACATATAATTATGTACAAAATTCCAGATAGGTGGGCTGGCAGTATCTCCTTTTGTGACACAGGCCTTGTCTTCAAAACCTCCATACTTGATCTTTCACAAGGGTAGAGTGACGGTACAAAGAAATGCCGCCTTCCTTCCCAAAGTGGTTTCAGAATCTAATCCAGTAATTTACCAGTGTACTTTCCAAATTTTGCAAACAAGGGAGAATGTTACATTTATTGGATATTCACAGACAATTACATTTTTACCTACATAGTACAAAAGAAATCAGAAAACCAGACCAATTGTTTGTTTCCTTTACAGAATTGAAATTTGGTAAATAAGTTGCAAAAGTAATTTAGCCAGATGGCTAAGTGATTGTATTTTATTTATCTATAACAAAATGGGTATTACCTTACCACAACCAGTACAAACTTATTCAACTAGGTCCATGGCAGCTTCTTCAGTCTTTCTTTCCAGAGTGCCCATGGACGACATTGTGCAGCAGCATCTTGGGCCAGTCTCCATACCTTTATTACTCTTTACAAATTGGATCTGGTCTCCAGAGCTGGAGTATCATTTGGTTCAACTGTGCTCAGGAATATCCTTCCTTAGAGTCCACCCAGGATTGTAGGTAGCTGGGGACTCTGTCCCATCAGTTGAGGGTAGAATGAAAATTGACAACATCAGATAAAAAAGTTATGTACTTACCATAAAGCTGTATCTGTTGTCTGTTGTCATTCTTCCTCAATTTCCTGCCCACCAACCCCCATCCCTTCTGTTCACAACAATGAACGTTGTTGAACGAGCTGTTAGGGGAACATCATTGTCCGTTATATTGAGCTCCAGGTATAGGTTTTTCCTTTATTGAGCACATACAATTTTACGTCACCTATACTTATGCATGTTAAACATTCCATTTTCTGGTAAAATAAGTAAACAAGATCTGAGGTATCTTAGGGTTGGTGTATTATGGATAAGGGAGGAGCTTGAGAGTTTTTTTGTTACCACGAGCTTTAATAACGACCGAGTCGGATCTGAGGATTCGATCCAAACCCATCATTTGAGGAAGAATGAAAATGTTCAGCACAGATGGAGCGTTATTTTCAGTATCTAACTTCTTTTTTACCCTCAAAGCCCCAGGCCTAAACTATAACACTCCATTTTTAATTTTTCTTGTACTTTTTGTTGACCAGGGTAAAGCACTGATCCAAGTGGACCATTTTCAGACTCAGCCCAGGAGACTACAAATAAAATTACAGTAAGGAGAATATTAGTACAGCAGTAATCATAACTAGCAAAAAATTGTAATTAAAGTGATATTGGCAGTATGTTAGTAGAAGTGGAGTTATATACAAAAGAGCTACGCATAAGGATTAACTGTCAATGCAATGTATGTACACTAATTATAGCTGAAGAAAAACAGGGTGATTTGTAATAAAATTGGGAAAGAATTTGAGGGTGGCAAGAAAGCTTAAGGGGGTGACAAGTAAGGGTAAAGTAAGGGTAAGGTTAGAAGGGGGATAATAGGCGGTGTTTTGATATCCCAGAAGAAGCAGATCTATTTGCTGTTGTGAAAGGGATAGGAGGCTAATAGTTGGTAGAGCTATTAAGTAATGTACTGGAATGTGCAGCATTTACAAACAGCTTTTTTAAAATGGTGCTGGTTCATGTTCTGCCTGAATTTATCAAATGCAGAGTTGGATTGTAGTTCATTTAAGAGGGATTGTTATATATAAGGAGTCATTATTGAGAAAGCGTGTTCAGTGGAATAGGGAGACTCATGACCTTAAGTCACATGTTATAGTTTGTTTGGTGAGTATACTCTTGAAGAAGAAGAATGTGTTGTTGTTTAGTAGTTTGTGTTAACAAGGCCAGGAGTAGGGTGCATTTGTGTTTAATAGGGAACAATTTAGCTTTATTTAGAACAAAGACTTGATTTCCTTTAGAAGAGGCAACAGTAATGAATCTATTTATTTGTTTACTCTTTCGTAACTATGTATATGTTATTTCTGGTAGTTTGGAGAGAGGATAGTTTTTTGCTGGACGCTGTGGCTATAAGGGGTAGTCCATACTCTAGTTGAGCCAGTAAGATTCATTTCCTTAATACATTCTTGCCATCTGGATGAGGAAGTATGACATTGTTGAAGCCCAAACTAGTTAGGAGTTGAATTTGACCTCAGTGGTTATAACATAATGCTGGAAGTTTAGTGATTGGTCCAGCCATATGCCAAGGTGTTTAAAGACTGTGGTGGTTTCTATGTCATCTTTACTGTGGAGGAGGATTTACCTGGTTTTGGAAGACTGTGGAGAGCTTTTCTTGTTAACCGGAGATTGTGGGTTTTTTTTGTTTGTTGTTTGAAAAATGCCAGAAGGATATGGTATAAAGGTAATTGTACAGGTAGTTTGAGATGGGTTGGATTTGCAATATATATATATATATATATATGTGTGTGTGTGTGTGTGTGTGTGTGTAGAGAGAGAGAGAGAGAGAGAGTAGTAGGAATGATAGACTGGATCCTTGAAGTACTCCTATCATATAGTTGCTGTGTTAGATGAAGCTTTACCTAGTTGGACTTTGAATTTCCTGATGAAGCTTTTAAAGCATGGTAGAGGCTTTGGACTGATTCCAACAGAGGTAAATGGGTGAAAGAGGAGTTCATAGTCAACAGGATTAAAGGCTTTGGTGAGGTTTGTGAATATAGCCTCCAGTTAGGAAGTCTTTGTCTATCCCTATGTCCTGTCCAGAATCCATCTTCATGTGGAGATAGGATGGTGTATTTTTAAATATACTTAATTATATGCAGATGATGTTTTTCAGATAGGGACATATGTTAAGCATTGCTGTTATAAACTTAGAATGTTGCTAGAGTAATTGTATTAGTGTTAGTTTCATTCGTCAGCGATTTGCCAGAAAACCACAAATATTATGAGGAATAGACCAAACATAAGAGGCAAACATCACAGGCACACAGCCTGTCTAGACCTTGCCAAGGCTTTTGACACCATCCCCCACTCTGGAATCATAGATAAACTTACTAAGCTGGGCATTAATCCCTACGTCACCCAATGGGTTGCTAACTGGCTTACTGATAGAACCCACACTGTAAAAGTAGCTGACTCCAAATCCAGCTCCAGACAAGTGACAAGAGGAGTACCTCAGGGTTCAGTCCTGGGACCGCTCTTGTTTGGCATCTACTTCTCTGAAGTATAGGCCAACACTAAGGGACTCTGGATAACAAAGTTTGCAGATGACTGCAAACTGGGAGCCATTATTGAATCCCCAAATGATGTGGATACTCTACAAAATTGCCTTACAGAAACAGATGCTTGGTGCCAGAGCCATGGGCTCATGCTCAATGCCAAGAAATGTATAGTTATCCCCTTTGGGAAAAAACATGTATCTGTGAATTACCATATAGGTGTCAGTACACTAAACACTGAAAGTTTGGTAAGAGACGTAGGGACACAGGTGGACAGTGGTCTCACCTTCGATAACCACATCGCCACAACAGTCAGGAAATCCTTCTATGTGGCACACCTCATCACTAAGGGCTTTTCATCCAGAAAAAAGGAGGTCATTGTCCCACTGTACTCATCCCTCATTAGACCCATTATAGAATACAATGCCCCATTTGGTATGTACCTCTCAAGACATCTGCAACAACTGGAAAGGCCACAGAAATACCTCACTAAAAGAATCACAGGCCTAAAGCAGATGCCCTACGCTGACCGCCTTAAAAAACTCCAGCTATACTCTGTCGCATATCGCCTACTCAGAGGCGATCTTTGCTTAACATACAAGGCCATGTCAAACCCAGAGCTGTTGGACATGCTACACTTAAAGAAATCCCAATCCCTCAGAGCCACACGCTCCAGGGATCTAAACCTTGTCATCACAATAAACAAAACATGCTGGAGGGATAGGTTCCTGACCCAGAGACTCCCCAGACTCTGGAATAGATTGCCTATACATGTCAAGCAGAGTGCCTCTTTGGCCCTCTTCAAAAGGAACCTTGACGATTGGATGGGAGAAAGGAAATTCACCCCGGGGATCACGTCAGTCGCCCTGCTAGACAGGGGTCCAGGGAAGTAAATAGTGTGGGAAGAAATAGCCAGGGAATTGTTATGGCTAGGCTTGTGTAGGCCCTAGGGCTGATAGCCTAGTACCAACCTATGAACATTTAGACAGTTGCAAGGTATGGTCAGAGGTCTGTGATTTTTTTTTTTTTTTTTTTGGAACTTTGGTTATCACGCCGACCATAGTTGTTTTCCTTTGGGTGGGTATTAACTTTTTTGTTAAGCAGAGGTTATACAGGTGTTTGAGTGGATTGAGAAGGTGATCTTTCCTGAGTGGTAAAAACCCGAGTAGTATGTCATGTGTTGCAAGATGGGCATTTGTTGTGATTTTGTATAAATTCTTACTGATTTGTTTAATATTAATACATTAAAATTAGAAGTGTGGGGTGTAGAGTTGGGGGAGTTGGAGGGGTTATGTTGAGTTGTTGTAGGGAGGATTTTGTTGGGTGTGGTACTATGTCTGCCAGGATGTCTTTGGGTTGCAGTGGTCCTGAAATGCTAGGTATGGATTTATGTGAGGAATTTTTTTATGGGTGGTTCTGCTGTAATATTCTCTAATTTTCAGATCTGTTTCTAGTTATACTTGATGGATTGTTGATGATATGCAGTCAATTTACTCTGTGTCTTCTAGCAGCTTTTTTCTGCTTAGGTTGTGCAGAACAAGGAATTTTTTGGGGTTATCAGGGGAAGGGTTTAGCTTCCATTAGTCTCTAAGCTGTGTCACACAGTTTGTATAGAGATTTTAGTTCAGCAGTGAGCCATTGGTGGTGGTGGTTCTTGCAGTGTGTAATGATAATAAGCATATTAAGCAACACCTTGCACATACTTTCAATTTGTCATGCAACAAATAGGTAAAGATCAAAGGGGTGTCATTACAGAAGAGCATTTAAATTTGTGGGAGCTGAAATGGCAATTGATTTTCAAGTCTGTGGACTACATGAATGCTGCTCTATCATTTCTGTGTTGAAACTGAAACAATTAGAAGTATAATAGATGCACCTGTCCATTAATGCTATAGTGCCACCCTTATCGGATGGCCGAATTATAAGATCCACATTATTTTTCAAATCATTCAATGCCTTATGTTCTGCAGCGCTCAAGTTATAAAAGTTACTTTTATTGTAACCACATAGTCATAATCAATTCCTTCTCACAAGCTTGTACAAATAGTTCAACATGAGATTTTATAATAGGTGAGAAGGTGCTAGGTCTTTTATATTCAGTAACTTGCTGCTCTTGGACTTTTCACTACCATACCCAATGAGTATGGGATAGAAGCGATAAGGCAGATCTTGAGTACTGATACATTCTCATTGAATCTAGATGTTTGTTTAGTCTGTACCTTGCTTGACTTGATTTTGAATAATAACGTGTTCCTGTTTGAGGAACAGTTATATTTACAGAGATGGGGGTAGCCATGGGCACCCCCTGCACAAATTCTTATGCAAATCTGGTGATGCATTTTTGGAAGGGTAATAACCACTGTGAGTCTATTATATAGAGGTGTGAGACACTATAGACTGTTTGTTGATGATGTCTTCATTGTTTGGGAAGGTGACGTTGAGTCCCTTCTTCTATATATTGAATATTTAGAGTCAACCACAGAGTTTCTTCGGTTTACTGTCACCCATTCTTTTTTACATGTAGACTTCCTAGACATATCAGTAACTAAAGATACAATGGGGGCATTAACACCACACTGTTTAGAAAGCCATGTTGGTGTAACAGCCTTCTATCTAGAGATAGTATGCATCCTGGACATGTGTTCTCAAGTGTAGTGAAGACTCAATTCACTAGAGTGTCCAGGATTTGTAACAATGAGGGTGACATGCAACGGGAATTTGATACTCTGGAGGCAATGTTTATTGATAGGGGATATAATGGCACTACTGTTGGGGAAATGCGTGATAACCTTGAAGTTGATAGGCTGGGTGATTTTCAACCTTCCTTTGTGGAACAGAATGTTACCACACCTAGTGCCACTCAAGATTGGGCCTTGATAGTCAATGCTCCGACTTTGAGAGGGATGATAACATGACCAATAAAAGGAAGACAAAATGACATACTTCATTTATAACTAATTTTACTAGCAATAACAATGTTATAAAAACTATCATACAGAAACATTGGGCTGTCTTAACATTGGGCACTGTAACGACTGGTTTAGTAGGGGCCACACCATATTTCATCTATCGAAGTAACAACAATCTTAAACAGTTGTTGTGCAATGATATTAAATGCCCTGGACAGTCAAGTCAAAGCCGTGTCTTCAGCTGTGGTTGTCCAGTTAGTATATGTTCTTTCTGAAGTTTGGTTTTCACCTGGACATTCAGTACGCACTGGTTATTTTCTTGTTTGCAAGATGTACAATATAGCAGGTAATTTTTCCAGTGAATCTAAAAGAGCGGTGTACATAGCTTGTTGTCAAAAATATTCCAGTTTCTATGTGGGAAAGACTTGTAGAAAACTTAAAGAAAGAGTTTATGAACATCAAATGGAGATCAAAAAAGAAAGGGAGACATTTGTTGTATAAGCATATTAAGCAACACCCTGCACATAATTTCAAATTTATTGTCATACAACAAATATGTAAAGATCAAAGGGATGTCATTACAAAAGAACATTTAAATTTGTGGAAGCAGAAATGGCAATTGATATTGAATGCTGTGGACTAACCCTGGACTAAATGAATGTTGCTCTATCATTTCTGTGTTGAAACCGAAACAATTAGAAGTGCAATAGGTACATTTTTATTATTATTATTATTTTATATATTTTTTTTAAATGAGTTGAACAGTCTTTTATAATAATGTTTTTTGTAAGATTTATTTGAATTTTTTAAATTTTTAAGTTAGGAGATTTGTGGGCGTTTAAGTATAAATAATTCATTTATATTGGTTGAGAAAGAGTATTTAAGTAAGTGGATGTGATTCTTCATTAGTTCTGAGGAAGTCTTGGTAAATCAGATGAAAGAATAAACTTTGTTGTTTTTCAAAGTGTCTGTTTTATTAAAGTGTATTTTCCAAATCACATTCAAGTTGCTGGTTGACTGGTGCAGTTTTAACACTGTAGCTGCCACATTCGGAGTTTTTTGTGGTTATCACCTTTATTAAATTATCACATACGACTTAGGCAGACTTACATTTGTATAAAAGTAATCAAATCATATAATTAGGTTCACATTTACAAACATTATACATCAAATATATTGTTCTTTACCATGCAATCAAAGCATTACATAAGTTCAATTTCTGCCTTCCAAATCTCATTCCTCCTACAAAACATGTATTATCGTTCCTACAGTTTCCATTTTTTCTACGTAATTTCTACGTAATTTACTGCAACCTTTATCTAAATATCCCACTTCCTGTTCTTTTATCTCTGTTACAGTGTCCACTACTTCAGATATAGTTGGTTTAGATTTTGATTTCCATTTCCTAGTAATGATGATTTTCTGCCAGCCACCAGAATTAAACTTAACAAGGCCTTACTATGGCTATGCAATTCAGATCCTGTATCCAGCTCAGAAATGATTTCCTTAGTTACACTCATTTGCTTGCCCAGTGTTCCTTGCTGTTATATTCAGTCTCATTCTTACAAATGTGTTTCACAAGATGAATAGACTCCGCTTTAAAGACAGGAGTAGATTGGGATTTCCAATTTTAGTAACAATTTTCCTTGTTATAGAGAGAATAGACCATAGTAAAATAGTTTGGTTTTCAGGAATGACTTCAGGGACAGGAACATCGAAAAGAATAAGAGAGTCAGAAATTATATAGTTGTCGTTCCATATAGCTTTACAAAGATATTTAAAGTCTAATCAAAATGGGGAAATTGTTTTGCAGTTAACAAACATATGTATCCAGTCAGCATCAGGGTGTCCATATCTCCAGCATTTCATCTTTCTTGTATATTATTGCTGGTCTGTGTGGGGTGAAAAAACATCTATGTAAAAATTTCCATGTGTATACATGCTAGAACAGGAAAGATGTGGATTGCTTCACTGACTGTAAACAAAGTTTTTTAAAATCTTTTTCTGAGTTTTGTTTATTAACTTCAGTTGAATAATTCCAAAAAGAAACGTCTGTTTTGCTAAAATCATTTCTGAGAATTTTATAAATAACAGATATGCATGAAGTGTTCTTGGGTGAGCTATTAATAATTGTTGATATAAAATCCACAATTTTTAAGTTGCTGTTATTGTATACTTCTAATGAGGCTTGGACTTAATAATAAAGTGGATGAAAGTATTAGTGTTAGAACTAATACATTTCCAACCATTATTATACATGGCTTCACTAGTAAACAGATTACCAATAAAGCAAGAGATAAATCTTTTAACTCCCATTTTGCTTCAAGGTTTTGTTTGGACATGACGGTGGATTCCATGACCATTAAAAATATTGTCAAAAACAACTGGAAAATTTTGCTAGGACATGAGGACCTGGCAAAAGTAGTGAGGGATAGCCCCCAGTTTGTAGAAAAGAAAAATGGAAACATTAAATTCTTAGAATTTTCAGGGACGAAAATTATAACACCTTGTACTAATAAGGTCTTCGGTACTTACAAATATTTGAACTGCAGGATGCGTAGGTTTATTTCTGAAGGTCCCTTCATAGACTTATCTCATTGTAATAGAACTATAAAAGTGCCAGGTAGATTTGATTATTCCTTTACTGGGGTTGTTTATGTTGCTTTATGTATGTCATGCACAGCATTTTATGTTGGCACAAATACCAGAAGGCTGGGTACTAGAATCAGGGAACATGTATATGCTATTACAACACAGGATGAGAATAGTGTGCTGTGCAAGCATTCTGTAATTTGTTCCAATTTTAAGAGATTTATTTTTTCTGTTTTAGATGTCGTACGTACGGACTTAAGGGGAGGTGATTTTAAGAATGAAATTGAAAGGAAGGAAGTTGAGTAGCAGATTCGGTTGGTTGCTCACCTTCCGCCTGGTTTAAATGAAGCTGTAAACATCAAATGTTTTTTAAAGTATAGAAAATCTGTCATTTATTCTGTTTGGTACATTATGGGTTAATATCAGTGTTTTCCTATTGGTTAACTGTTTAACAAATTTGGTTTAAATGTGGCTGCAATATTATGTGGTATTTGTTTCTGGTGAAGTATTCGGACGAATAGCAGTTTAATAAATTTGGTTTACTCTAAAAGAATTGTGATGAGCACCCATTTCCACCAGTGTACTCTTGCAGTAGGAAACATAATTATTAATAAATTCTTAATTAAAAAACATAAGCTTTTTAAGCAATAGCAGTATTTGGTTTGTAAGAGGTGTAAGAACACATTTCCTTTCACTTTGAATGTATATTTTTAAAATCCATATAAAGATGTTTGTATGTATTTGAGTATATGGTTCAAGCATTGTCCAATTACTATTAAGTAAGGTTTCATGTATTGATTTCTACTATGATGTATAAGAAGTATTATTCCAAAACAGCACTATGTTAATAAATGCAGAGTTTAAATAAAAATCAATATTTGGAAACCCCCTTTTCCTGTCAAACTTTCAGATACAATAGACATTGAAACCACATTCACAAAGAAAGATGAGCAGCTCCAAGTTTTCTCAGCAAGAAACTCCAATGAAGCAAGAAATACAGGCAATCCTTACTACAGTTCAAGACTTGGTGGGTAAAATAGACAAACTTAAAAATGGACAGAATAAAAGAAGATACCACCAAACAATCTTATTAAATGAAGTCCTAATTATCCCTTTTTAAAAGCACCTTCTGTTCTAGATTCAATTAAAAACTCAAGTGCAGGTTTTTCATTTTGGATCCCCCTATCCCTTTCTGTTTCTCTGTACTCTGATATCAATCCCTGATAGGGAAGGCAAACACTAGCCTGCAGTCTTTTACCTTCCCTCCTTAATTATTTGTTCTCATTACCTCGGTTCCTTTGCCAGCTTTCTTCAGAAAATTCCAGCCCCCTCTTGCCTAGTCTCTGTACTCCTTTTTGCAGTCATCTCTGTTGTCAGAATAGCCTTTCTCCATTCCTATGTTGGCTTAGTTCTTAGTTTACATTCTGCTATTCTGTATGACTGTTTTTTCTACTTAAGTATCTGCATCCAAAATCCCACACTTTCCTTATTTCTTGAATCACCCCCTGCTTCATCATCATCCCTTTCCACTTTGAGTTGTAGCTTTCTGCTTGTGTTTTTTTATATATATATTATATATATATATAAACAGCTTTAACTGTGTAGCTCTAAAATATCCCTTCATATCAGTTACTGTAATCCTAAAATTCCTTGTTCTGTTGGGAGGATTAATTTATCCCACTTGACTCTTCCCCTCCCTGGTAAAATCCTTCAACTCATTATTAATTAATATCTACAACTTCTCTGGTTGATAAACATATTCATGACCTGTATTTTAAACTAAGGGGATTGCTCTGCATGTCCAATGGCAAGAGCCTCCAGTTTCTCAGTTTTTGTATTCTCTTTTGTTTAGTCTCTTCTACATATCCTTAGCTGCCATACGAGAATCCTTTTTAATCCATACTCCTAAATACTTCATTTTATCATATCCCAATAAATATGGGTAAAGCTGAACTAATTCATGAGTTGGTATAGTTTATAGCTATAGCCTTTGTTTTAGCTTCATTAATTTTTTATCTTGAAAAAAAAAAAACCCTGAACTGTCTGAATGTTCCACAAGGAAAGAATTTTATGTTTGAGGTTAGAGCGGGGCAGTTCACTATGAGTACATCTATAAGATTGTTGTTGCTAGTAAGAAGTTTGGCCTCACTGATGAGTTAAGTTAGCAGTTATGTCTGGCAAGGCATATTATTGGGCTGTAGAAGATTTGTATAAAAATTTCCAAGGTTGATTAGGTTTTTTCGGATTTAGTAGGGCTTGAGATTTGTGTTGGATGGTGGGAAAAGGAGGCAAGGATAATTGCAGGGGCTTTTTGTGTTGAACATTTTTCCAAATAGTTTACTATGATCATTGTTTGAGGTATTTTGTCTTAAGATAGATGCTAGTATGTTATGTTTAATTGGTATGAGTGTTTCTCCACTTTTTATTGTGCCTGTGCTTGCAGTAAATCTCTCTCTCTCTCTCTCTCTCTATATATATATATATATATATATATATATACACACATGTTTGTGATTTATATATAAACGTGTGTGTGTGTATGTGTATATATATATATATATATATATATATATATATATATATATATATATATATATATAAATGTTTGCAATTGGTGCAATGATGGGCAATGTCTGAGAATGATTTTGCAGGTTGTGTGAAACTGTGTGTACACAAAGAATGAAAAGCAAAGTGATAGCTTATATTTTGGTTGTGGGAGGAGCTGTGAATTGTGCTGTCCAGATGTAAGAGTGTGAGTAAATGTTTTGGGTAGCTGTTTGATATTTGCACACCCTTTGTGTATGAGACTTATGTAAATAAGTGTTGGGATAGACTGAAAAAGGTACACTGTCTTGTTTTGGGGGGTTGTTGGTGTTGATACTTTGAGATGTTGCAGTGATAAGACATTGATCAAAGCACCAACTATATAAATTAGATACTTTGTGCATGGCTGAGATATTGGGGTGGTAGAGGAGTGAAGTGGGCTATACTGCCCTTCCTTATGGTAGCCGAGGCACTTTGTACATGCATGTTTGATCGCACCAGCAGGCAGACTGTTCCATTGATGGGTGTCTTACCGGAAAGAAGAGTCAGGTAAGGTGGCCCTTGTGGCTGCTTTTCTAGGTTTGAACTACCTTTCTAATGGTGGGATAGAGGACTCTGTGTAGCAAGCAGAGTAATTCCATGTGGTTAGTATTCAATGGAGTGTCAATACCTGTAGGTATGGGACGACAGTCTCCTCTCTCTTGTATTAATTAATAAACAGTGGTGAGTGGCTTTTTTACCTACTGCATCAGGTATAGCTAGCCTCTAGAGCATTACCAGATTAGGGACAGTTACACAGGAACAGCAGGGTTGTATGTCATAGGTGGTTGTTAAAGGTCACAAGTTAACTACATGGCAATTTCTCCATTGTTGCAGTGGTTCACCTTTTCTTTTCTTCAGGTAGGGAGGGGTAAGAGAGGTCCCTGCTGAACTGGACGGCACAGATTGACTTATGGGTGACAGCGAGCAATTTCCCAGCTGTAGGCTTAGTTCACATCTCTCTATCTTTTTGTCAGTTTTAAAGTAAGTCTAATAAACCTTTATTAACAAGTCAAGACTAAAATAATGAACCGCATTTTTTTATATTTTTAACAAGAAGCATCTTGATTAAATTATCACTTATAGGCAATCGTACGTTTATATAAAAGAAAACAAACTATACCGACGCAGTCCCAGCAAGTATTTTACATCACAGACTGTATTGACATAGTTCTAGTTGCAAACATTATATATCATTTATAATCTACCCAGTCATTGTCAGACGTTACATAGCTCATTCAAATGCTGCCCCTCTTTTAAACCTCATTACTCCCCTGTATGTGGTTCCCACAGTTTCCACTTTTTCCTATGTATTTTGCTCATACCCTTTTCCAAAGATCCCAATTCCAGTTGTTTTATCTTTGTTACTATATACACTACTTCTAGTACAGTTGGTTTACACTTTGATTTCCATTTTCTACTAATTGCTTTTTGGCAGCCACCATGATTATACTCGGCAAGGCCTTACACTTTGATTTCCATTTTCTACTAATTGCTTTTTGGCAGCCACCATGATTATACTCAGCAAGGGCTTACTATGTCTAAGCAATGCTGATTCAGTTTCATAGCTCAGAAAAATAATTTCCCTAGTTACACCAGTTTGCTCACCCAGTATCTCTGACAAAGTAATCTGCAGGGACTCTTTAAAGTCTGCCAACTCATTACACTCCCAGAAAATATGTTCCAAATTGCCTCCTTTTCCCCCGTCACACCTCCAATATTTGCTGTGTACCTGAGGAAAAATTCTCTGAAGTCTACTTGGGGTATAAAAACACTAAAAATGTGGTTTATGTTGCACATTGTATAAGATGTTCCAGGTTCTACTTAGGAAAAACTAATAGACATCTTAGGGAACGTATTAGGGATCATGCTTATTGTACGAGAAAAGGCTATGATTACAATTCCTTGGCTAAACACACAATGTCTACTGGTTTGTGTCTTTTGGCTTTTCCCGGTTAGTGGTCGCCACAGCGGAACTCCGGTCCGCTAATGATTGGTAGTGGATTTTTACGTACTGGGTTACCAGCCTTGACACACAACCTTCAACGAAGGCACGTCCCATTCACGTATGCCTCCACACAGAAGACGCTCTAGCTGAGAATCGAACGGGACAACGTCTTGCTATGAGGCGACAATGCTACTGCAGCACCACCACCGCAGTACACAATGTCTACTGGTGAAGAACATAAATTTTTGTTTCAAGTATTACTTGTACTGCACGAAAATGTTAGCCAGGGAGATATAGCCAATATGACAGAAACCATTGAGTTGAATGGATTTTGAGACTAGGGACACATAGAGGCTATGGATTGAATGACAATGTTCCACTAAAACCGGTGCTGAAATCTAAAAGAATAAATAAGAAGAATTATAGTAATTAAATTTATGTAGAACTTTTATATAACTTTTTATAGAACTGCATACAAGTATGAACGTTTTTGATGATTTTTGTATTTTGTATGTATTTGTTACTGTACATATTTTTATACCTTTTTAAATAGTTATTGGTTGTTATACTGTTAATAGTTTTGGAGGGCTTTTTTTGCATGGAGATTGGTTGATTTGTATCTTTCACATGACTATTTAAACCGTTTGCATATGATAAAGTAGTTGTCTGAAGAAGCAATATTGATTATTGCGAAAGCGCTCACATCTTTTTATTAAATCATGATTTATTATTTTTATTACGTGTGTTATCCTTCTGCCTAATTGGGGATTTTGTATAAAAATATTTATGTAAACGTTTTCAAGCAAAAATCCTAAATCTAGATTTTGTTGCATATTTGTGAGACAAATGTATATCCCACCATTGTTTCTTTGTGAATTGCTTATCCAATCTCTCTTCCCAATCCTTTCTAACCTCCTCTGAATGATTCTTATAGTTATCATGCAATATTTTGTATGCTTCATTCTTCAGCTTGTGTTCTAGATTCTACTATAAACTCTACCAGTGCTGGTCTTTTGTTTAGGACCCCCACTCATTTCTTTCTGTATGCCTGTACTCTGATATCAATCCTTGATAGGGAAGGCAATGTCTAACCTGCAGTTCAAATAAATTCTTGGCATCTTCTCATTCTGTTACCTTTCCCCCTCTAGATAATTGCTCCCAATACCTTGGTTCCTTTGCCAGTTTTCTCCATTAAATTCCAGCCCCTCTTTCCTATTGTCTATATCCCTAGTTGCAGTCACCCCTATTGGCAGAATCTCCTTTCTACATTCCAGTTTTGGGCTAGTTCTTAGAATACTTACTGCTAGTTTACGAATATAATATTCTGTATGATTATTGTTATTCTCCTTAAAGGTCTGCAACCAAAATCTTAGCCTCCTTGTTTGTTGTACTTCCGCCATTTCATCATCATCCCTTTCCACTTTGAATTACAGGTTTCTGCTTGTGCTATGTATAAAAGCCTTAACTGTATAGCTCTGAAACATGCTTTCAAATTGGGCAATCCCAATATGCTTTGTTTTATGGAAAGAGTAATAATATCCCACTTGACTCTTGCCATTTTCTCTTCCCAAATAAAATCCTTCAGCTCTTTGTTAATTGCTTTCCACAACTACTCCTTTGTTTGATAAAAATGTGCCTGACCTGTGCATAAGACTGAAAGGACTAAAACATGTTAACTGCTTGTATCTTATTATCCGTATCCATGTAACAGAGCTTCCAGTTTCTGGTTTTTGTATTATCTTTTGATCTGATGTTATTCATGTCACTAATCCTCACTCTTGGGTCATAGGATCCGACATCAAATATGAGCCTGCAACTTATCAGACAGATCGTAGGCTCAAGCTCTTCCCACTCCAATAACCCCTTGTTGCCCCCTAACCCCTCAGATCTCTTGTTTGCCACTCACCAGCTTCAGACGTGATTTCTTGGCTCAAGTCTCTTCATAGGGATAAGTGCTACTATTTTTCTACAATTTTTTTTCTATATTTCTTAAATTTTGCCTGTATTATAGTTAAGTTTAGTTGTTTAGGTTAAGTATTTGTTGCCAAAAGGGTTTCTTCTGTGTTAAATCAACCAAATATAATATCAAAAAAAGTCCTGGACTCCACGTAGGTTGAAAAGTCTTTATAAAATTCACAAAGCACAGAGGATGAGCGCTTTCGTCTAATGACTAGACTTCATCAGATAAAAGCACTGGTACAAATTGTAACTTAAATACACCCATTCAAATCAAGTTAATTGCACTCAATCAACTTTTAAAGAAGCATACATAAAAATCAAATACTGCCTTAAAAAGACATGTAAGGCATGTATTACTAATAAAATTTCATCATGTTTATCTTGATTTTTCTTGTAAACATTTCTTACACAATAAAATATCTTATAGAATAGCCAGAAAAATTTGTTATTTAATTTTGTAGTCGGTTAATCAATTTTATGTATAAAATAATTAATAAATTATATATATATATGTATATATATATATATATATATATATATATATATTATGATGTGTAAATATTTTAATCATAACTTCATATACAAATTTTATTTGTTATTGTATTTGTTTAATTCAAACATTTTCCGCTTTTTTACATAATACAGGTTTTATACTAATATAATCGTTTAAGCCAGGTGGGGTGTTAGATTTACACCTAAGTTGCCATAACAATTCCTTGTGTAACAAAACATTCTTTGTCACCCCCTCCCTTAGAAGAATCCCTTTGAACCAGGTCAATAATGCCAAATCTAAACCTTGTGAATGTAAAAGAACAAGTTATACTGTGTTTGTACAAAGCACTAGCTTCTTTGAGTCCTAATATCATATAAGTGTTCATAAATACGGTCCTTAAATGCCCTCTCAGTTTTACCTATGTAGTATGTACTACATGAAGTGCATAAGGCCATATAAACCAGCATTTTAGACTTGCAACTACCTTTGATAAACCTCACCACACTTTTCAAGCTGTTGTTTAATGTAACACTTGCTTCATTATATGTATATGCACAAACACTACATGCTCCACAAGGATTAGTAGCCCTATACTAAATAAATTCATTATTTCCTTTTTCAAAAGTTCTCTTAAAATTGTTTCCCACCTTATATGTGAAGATAGGTTGTTCTCCCACTAACTTGTATATCATAATATATATATATACATATATATATATATAATTTATTAATTATTTTATACATAAAATTGATTAATCGACTACAAAATTAAATAACAAATTTTTCTGGCTATTCTATAAGATATTTTATTGTGTAAGAAATGTTTACAAGAAAAAACAAGATAAACATGATGAAATTTTATTAGTAATACATGCCTTACATGTATTTTTAAGGCAGTATTTGATTTTTATGTATGCTTCTTTAAAAGTTGATTGAGTACAATTAACTTGATTTGAATGGGTGTATTTAAGTTGTAATTTGTACCAGTGCTTTTATCTGATGAAGTCTAGTCATTAGACGAAAGCGCTCATCCTCTGTGCTTTGTGAATTTTATAAAGACTTTTCAACCTATGTGGAGTCCAGCACTTTTTTTGATATTATATTTGGTTGATTTGGTACAATTTATTACAGTTATTTTCTTCTGTGTTATTTCCTTTCTGGTAGTTTGTAGAGTTTAACTGGTGGTAGTAGAGTGTTTTGTTGCTAGTGCCGTTTCTGGTTGACTTTTTTGACTTAGGTTTTGGCTCCAGCTAACGGTTTTGTGCACTGATTTTGTTTTCCTGTCTCACCTTCATTCTTGCTGGTTGGGTTCGGAACTGAACATCAGTTCCGACTCGGCCGCACACTAAAGCTCGAGAGCTTTCACTGGCTCGACGTTACAGCCCATCCCAAAATGCCTAGCGGCTGTTCCCCAGATCTCGTTTGTCACTTGCAGCTTCGGGATTGCTCTTCGCTGGCTCAAGCTAAGTGGATTTTTTCTTTGTAAATTTACGACAGTATTGCTTAAAAAATAGTAGTAGAATATCCTTTTTCTAACCCTATATCTAGTGTGTTCCTTATTTTGTGAAGAAAAGTCCTTCCGTTCTTGTTTGTTGACTTTAAGTTGGCCATTATTTTCTAGGCCTCTATCTAGTGCTGCCCTTCTGAGGAATCCGTTTAAGTTTGAGGATTCCCTTCTTCCTTTTTCTAGCCCGTTTTAGAGGGCACTCCCCCTTTTCCTTCTTCGCTGTTTAAGTTAGAGGCATCTCCTCAGGTTAGAGGAGTGCATCGTTTAAGTTAGAGACCCTCCTCTAACTGTCTTCCATCTTCCTATTTATTTTTTTTTCTCTAAAAAAAAAAAAAATAATAAAAAAGAAACAGTTTGTTGTTAATGCTTTGATTAGTCGTATTTGTTTTTTGTAAGCTAGTGTAATTCTTTGCCTTTCAGTGAGATTTAACTGACGTGGTGTTTTTTTTACTGCTAATTGTATCCTTACACTGTTAGTCACTGTGTAGGATAGTATAATTCTTAGTACTTGAGTGAGATTTAACTGACTAGTACATTTCTCTGCTGATTGTATTTAAACTGCCAGAGTCAGGATGTCTAAGGAGACCAAGCAGTCTGGTTTCAAGAAATCTGACTCATGTACACAAAAAATGTCACTTACTGATGGTCACACTAGTGTGGACTGCTTAGGCGTCATCCACCTGCAAGACTTCTGTTCTGTTTGCCATGGGTTTAGCTCAAGGGTCCTGTAGTAGCGGAAAAATAAGCTTATTCTAAGGGGTTTGCTAAAGGGGCCGTTTGACACAGCTGTTGAAGGGACTCAGGCCTCCAAACCTTCAGACAAATCATCCAAAACTTCTTCGCCTCCAGCCCCTGAGCTGTCGAAGAGACTTGAGAAATTGAGCCCTTCAGAGGCGAAATCCATCGGTTCCGAAAAGGAGTAGTATCGGAACCGTCGAGCAGTCTAAAAAGGAGCCGGTCACCATTCCTTGACCCGATTCATTCGGTGCCACTGTCTCCTTTACTACAATCGGTGGCAGGTAGCCACAAGTCTTCCCATTCCTCTCGGTCATCCAGGAGCCTTTCGGATGATGATGTGGAGTGGGTTGTTAGAAGTTTGCTTCGTACATCAGCCTGGGCAAAAATTCTCTCCAGCCCAGCCTAGACGGTCGTGGAGCCGACCCCAATAGTCTCTATACCTTTGGATCCTCCTCCGACTCAGTCAAGTTCAGAGCCAGAGTGTCTGGAAGTCCTAGTGGTGGAATCTTCAGACCCGAAATCCATTCCAGGAGTTGTGGTGCCGATCTCTGCTCCAACCACTTCCATGTTGTCATCCATGCAGGGGTCTGGGAGCTGAGACTCCCTCGTCGGTTCGAGGGGAAGAGCCGAACCGGACCCTTGCCAGATCCGACTCTCTCACTTGGGGCTTCGGTGCAGGTGAATTCGGCTCCCACATCAGCCTCAGAGCCATCCTCCTTGGCACGGGGGAGATCTCCTGGTTCCTCGGAGCAGGGGGCTCTCTTGGCTTCGGATCGTGGTGCCTTCGAGGTGATGAGCGTGCTTTCCTCTGAGACTGCTCCACCCTTGGCTCCAGCTGCTCTTCCCCCCAAAGGACCAGGTTCAACCTCTGCACCATTCCTTCAGCCCCAGCATAGAGAACCAATGCCCCCGGGATGCCCCAGTGGGCGAAACCCTCTCTTCTGAAATGTCCCTGGAACATCCCCCTGAGGAGGTCTCTTGGAAGAGAACGTGTAAGAGGAAACACATAGACTCCCTTAAGTCTGTCGCATCGAATACGAACTTAGAGGATTCAGAAGGGTTCCCATGGTCACCCTCTGAGGATATCACCTTTTCAGACATCCTAGAGATCCTGAAACAGAGGGGTGGCTGGAAAACCCTCTCCCCTTCTGAAGATGAGTTAGTATACCTGGAGGCATTTGGTTCTCGACCCTCCACCTCTTGGGTATCTCTGCCTTTCGACCAGCTTCTGGGTGTAGTCAGTTGGAAGGCATGGAGCTCTCCAGAGTCAGTGGAGCCTGTTCTGAAGATGCCCAACAAATTTATTACAACCCCAAATGACAGACAGCTTTTGACCAAAGGTGTCCCTGTAGATGCTATGGTGGTGGCAGCTGCCACCAAGAAAGAATTAGCTGAAACTTCTGCATCTGTCCATCCGCCGAATAAGGAGTCTCGAACGATGGGCAGATACGGGAAGCGTATGTTCTCGTCAGTGGCCTTTACCCTTCAGTCGCTGAATTACTTATCCCATTTTACTCATCTTCAGAGGGATCTCCTCAAGGAACTAGGAAATACCCTACCGGTGCTACAGTTCAGGGAGTATCTGACAAAATAAACTCTCAGCTTGCTACCTTAACCTCTATTACTAACTCCTCCATGCACCTCATTTCTTATGCGGCTGATGGAGCTAGCAGGGCAATAGGCACAGAAATAGCTCTGAGGAGATATTCGTGGATATGTCTTTGTGAGTTTGCTGAACCCTTTAAGTCTTCCTTTATTGACGCCTTGTTTGATGGCTCATCCTTGTTCGGGCCAAAAGTGAAGGAGACTGTCACCAGGAGCGAGCAGGATGACAAGACTCTGTCTGTCGTGGGAGTACATTTTTCTGCCCATACTAGGCCTTATCTCAAAGGTCAGAAAGGCGGGAAAATGTGTCTGGGAGCTGACACTCCCTCGTCAGCTCCGAGGGGAGGAGCAGCATTGGACCCTTGTCCAACCCCACTCTCCTTCTTGGAGCTTCGGCGCAGGTGAGCTCGGCTCCAACATTGGCCTCAGAGCCATCGCCCTTGGTGCAGGATAGGTGTCTCAACTCCTCGGAGCCAGGGTCCCTCTTGGGCTGGGATTGTGGTGCCTTCAAGGTAATGAGAAGTGTACTGTCCTCTCAGACAGCTCCTCCCTCGGCTTCAGCGACTCCGTCTCCTATGGAGCCATTGTCTTCCCTCTCACCAACACTCCATTCTAAGCATAGGGAACCAATGCCCCAGAAAGCCCAATGGCGGCAGCGATAACACTAACTCCCTTGGCGTGCTTCCACATGAGGATATTACAGTGGCTTCTGTTTGCTCAATGATCCATGCAAGATCTACCCATGTCCCATGAAATTCTCATCATGGAGACCTGCATGAAGGACCTAAAATGGTGGCCTCAGTCCATGCAGCTGACGATAGGCAGACCGTTCATCCTCCCCCTACCAGTGGCCACAGTGACCACAGACGCTTCCCAGATAGGGTGGGGGGCGTTATCTGGGACAAGACTGTTCATGGAACTTGGCAACAAAACGAGTACCACTTGCACTTAAACGGCCTTGAGATGAGAGCCAGTGCTCCTGGAGTTGCAAGCACTTCACAGCTTTCTACGCACGGGGATGATTGTAATTCAGATGGACAACATGTCAGTGGTATGGTACATCAACAAGCAAGGCGGAACCAGATCCTACCCCTTGTGTCGAGAGGCTCTAAGAGTGTGGCAATGGGCGATATCTTCCCAACACTTTCTGATTGCGACGCACATTCTGGGGAAATCCAACATTATAGCGGACAAGCTAAGCAGGGCTACCTTATGCCTCAAGAGTGGTCCCTGAAACAGGTATTGCAAACCAGATTTTTCAAGTGGGGCCAGCCTTGCTGCGATCTTTTTGCCACATCCATCAATGCCAAATGCAGCAGCTATTTCGCCCTAGTTCCCCCACTGGGACAATCACCCAAAGATGCACTTGCTCACCATTGGCCCCCGGGACTTCTGTATGACTTTCTCCCATTCCCTGTGATACCCAAGGTTCTTCAGAAAGCAAAATCGTTGGGTTGTAAGCTAATACTCATTGCCCCCTACTGGCCTCATCAAATCTGGTTCTTGTTTCTATGGTCTTCAGGAGGAGCCTTGGATTCTGGACTCTGTTCCGGATCTGCTGATGCATCAGTCTGGCACACAACACCCTTCCTTACAGACTCTCAAGCTGACAGCTTGGTTTCTCCACTTCCCATCGTAGCCAGGCTTCCTGACATCTCCCCAGCAGTACAACATATTCTAATTTCCTCTCACAAATCCTCTGTAAGAAAACTGTATACTAGCAAATGAAAACGCTTCTCTTGTTGGGCAGCCAAAAATAATATTGATCCTTTCACTGCACCTATTTCAAAAATCCTAGAATTCCTCGCTGAAACTTTTAACCAAGGAACAGCAGCAGCAACTATCCGAGTTCAACTGGCTGCTATTTCCAACTTTCATGTGGGAGAAATGGGTTCCAACATTATGTCCAACAGGGTATGCAAAGCTTTTCTGAGGGGTACTATCCATTTCAGACCGCCAATAAAAGAACCACTTCCTCCTTGGAATCTAAATTTAGTCCTGGCTGCCTTGATTCTTCCTCTGTTCGAACTGGCGAATTCTTCTCTAAAATTTTTGACTTGGAAAACGATTTTCTTGATCGCCATTACCTCAGCTAGGAGGGTATCAGAATTACAAGCTCTATCCATTCATCCCCCTTATTTAATTTTTCACAAATATAGGGTTTCTCTCAGAACCAATCCCTCCTTCCTACCAAAAGTTTTCTCAGAGTTCAGTCTGAATCAATCAATAGAACTACCTGTATTCTTTAAGAATGATGGCAACAAGGCAGAGTATAAACTCCACCAACTGGATGTTCATAGACAATTATGTTTTTATTTGGACAGGACACAGGAATTCAGACAGTCTGATCAATTTGTATAATTTGCAGAAAACAGAAAGGGAACCTCAGTCTCAAAAGTACCTTTATCAAAATGACTTTCAGACACCATTACGTCTATAACTCACAGAACAAACAGCTGCCAGGGAAAATTCGAGGACATTCAACCAGGGCCTTGTCTACCTCTGCTGCCTGTCAGGCCAGACTGCCTATAGACTCAATTTGTGCGGCAGCTCTGTGGGTGAATCCCCATACCTTCAGCACTCATTACAAAGTAGATGTTGCCTCCCGGAACAGGGCATTCTTTGGTTCCACAGTTCTAAAGAGTCTAGTCCATTGAGCCACCCAAGAAGAAGGTGCTGGGGACACGGTCCCAACCAACAAGAAGGAAGGCGAGATAGGGACAACATAACATAAAGATGTTATGTACTCACCATAACATTCCATGTTTGTTGTCCTTGATCTCACCTTCCTTCTTGCATCCCACCCTCCTTCCCCCTCCTGGAGGATCGAAAGGAATTATCCATCTTTTGGCTATATAGGCCTTGATTCTCTTCCTGCCTTATAAGTTGGATAGGCTAAGAGTTCTACTTTTGACTTGGTGGGTTTTTATATATGTATCAAGGAAGCCAAACTGTTAGGCGTCCAAATCGATGACAAGCTCAAATTCAACTCCCATCTACTATTAAATATAAAAAAAGCCCACCAAAAACTAGGCATGCTCTACCGTCACAATCGGTTCCTCACTTCAACTACCAAAATTACTCTCTCTACCACATTTCTCCTTCCCTCCCTTCTCTATGGTGCCCCTCTTCTAACTAACCTACAATCTTCTCTGAAAACCAAACTGTCCTCTTGTTACAACAAAATAGCTAGATTCGCCACCAGTAACAAATCATCTACCCATCACTGTGTACCTCTCCACAAACTCAACTGGCTAGAGCTTCCCAACTACCTCTCCTACACTTAGCTCACCTATGCACATAAACTCATATTCCAGCCATCCCTCTGTCCCTCTCTCTCTACTACCTTTAAAATGCATCAAACTCAAAGACTTCTAAGATCTAACAATCAAAACCTCATAGAAGTTTACAGACCCCTACACCCTCCAGGACAAAACCTACTGTCCTTCTCACTAGCACGCCTATGGAACTTTCCCCCTTTCATTTGTACAATTGCTAGCCTGCCATACTTTAAAAAATCACTACACTCTCATCTAACATCCTCATGGGAATGGTCCTGTTCACATCCCTCATAACCTACTCTCTACTCCCAACTCTTTTCCTCCTTCCTTTTACTCAATTCCCAGCCAGCAAATTCCTGCTTGCTTCTAGCATACAACTCCTTACTTGTACCTAGTAATTTTTACTAAAAAAAACACATATATACTACTTCTAACATTTAACCAGAAATTATAGAATGTTTTTCTTTATAATCCTCATGTAAACTATGTGTGGAACATTATCTTTGTATAATCTGTATGTAGAACTTAATCTCTGTATAATCATTATGTGGAGCTTTTCTCCCCAGGACTCCATTGAAAACGGGTTCTTTTGGCCCAATGGACTATCCTGGTTAAACAACTGCAAATAAATAAATAAATAAATGTATCTATATATACATATATATTTATATATGCCTATAGTTTATATATCTGCATATTGTAGTCTAGTGTTATGGGTTATCACAAACGAGATCTGGGTAACTACCACTAGGTATGATGGGATAGGGTCTAGCCTCAAGCCAGTGGAAGCTCTCGAGCTTTAGAATATGGCCGAACCCAACCAACAAGGAGGAAGACGAGATTAAGGACAACAAACATGGAACATTATGGTGAGTACATAATTTCTTTTTTCCATGGGCTATTTAATTCCCTTATCCCAGCCCCTCCCTCCAATCAGGAAGCTCCTCCCCGATGCGTCACCCCATCATAGAGAGTTAGCTCAACAAGAAGTGCTCAGGCTTCTTCAGAAGAGAACAATTCAAGAGGTCCCCCCAGGACATCAAGAATTCAGAACTTACTCTCTCTTCTTTTTAGTGCCAAAGAAGACAGGGGACCTACATCCAGTTCTGGACCTAAGTGAGTTAAATTTCTCTGTCAAGAAGTCCAAGTTCCAGATAGTCATTGCCAGTCCATTATGCCTCTTCTGCACAAGGATAATTGGATGTGCTCTGTGGATTTCCAGGATGCATGCTATCATAAAAAAAAACATCTCCGCTTTCGCATAGACATCGATCGCTACCAGTTCAGGACACTGCCCTTTGGTTTCACCACAGCCCCCCCCCCGGTGTTCACCAAGTGCATGGCAGTGGTGGCAAGTTACCTGAGACTGGAGGGGTTCCAGGTGTTTCCTTACCATGACGATTGGCTTCTCACAGCTGCCACCAATCATCAACTGGTCACAGCCAGTCAGTACATGCTTTGCCTATTCAACCAGTTAGTAATAATTTGGAATCTACCTAAATTTAATTTGATGCCATCCCAAAGCTTGGACTTTATTGGCATTCAGCTGGACACTGTGTCAGATATTGCAGGGTTACCTCTCAGGCATGTTCATCTAATCAGATCTGATGTTCAGTACTTGCTAGACCTGTCTCGTGCTCAGGTCCACTTCATTCTCAGGGCCTCAGGGACCATGGCAGTGGCAGTCTATCTGGTGCCATTAGCCAGGTTCTACATGAGGGTTCTGCCGTGGACTCTAGCAGTCCAATGGTCTTCTCTTTCTCATCCGATGACTGCTTTAATCCACCTCACCCCAGTGTGCAGGAGTCATCTCCTTTGGTGGATTCAGTCTCCCGATCTCCTCTTGGGCAGACCATTTTCTCTTCTTCCCCCCTGGCCATGGTGACCACGAATGCTTCCTTTTTGGGGTGGGGAGACATTACCAAGAAAAGACAGTCCAAGGTACGTGGTCCCCTGCAGAGACCAAACTGCACATAAACATACTAGAGATGAGAGCAGTTCTTCTCATGTTCCAAGCCTGTCAGAACTGCCTCCCTCTGAGTACCATTGCAGTTCACATGGAAAACATGGTGGTTGTGTGGTACATCAACAAATAAGGGGGCTCAAATTCTTATCTGCTTTGTTGTGAAGCCATCAGGTTTTGGGAATGAGTGATGTCCTCGGGGGCGCTTTCTCCTTTTAACACACATTTCCAGGGAGTCCATCATGTTAGCAGGCAGACTAAGCCATCCTGAGTCCTCATGAGTGGTCCCTGAATTCCTCGGTGGCAAGAAAGATTTTCCTTCACTGCCGGAGTCATCAGAGTTGCAATCTGTTTGCATCCCTCACAATCACAAATTCAGCCAATATTTTGTCCTGATTCCCCCAGTTAGGGAGTTCCCCAGGGATGCTCGAGTTCATGTTTAGCCTTTGGGTCTCCTTTGCCTACCCTTCTACACCTCTCAATCTCAGAGTGCTTCAGAAAGTTCGACGCCTCAGGGCCACGTTGATCCTCATTGCCCCCATTTAGCCTTGGCAGCTGTGGTTCCCCCTACAGTCTCTCCTGACGTACCCCCTTGGGTACTAGATCCCGTTCTGATTTCTCACCCCTCACATCTTCTGATCCCAAACCTTCAGACTCTTCGTATGGCCACGTGGTTTGTCCACTTACTTTAATTCTAAACTAGTCCAGGCTTGCATTGCCCATCAGAGACATTATTTTGGCCTCTCAGCTAGTGATTTGCAAAGGTTTTCTATTTGGGCCAAACAGAGAAATCTGGATCCTTAATCAACCCCCCATTCCAGACATCTTATTATTCTTATCTTCACTCTTTCAGGTCTGAGCTAATTTCTCCACTATTAAGTTGCAATTGGCATCCATTTCTAATTTCCATGTTTGCAAGGAACCTACCCTTTCTTCTCACCTTTGTAAGGCCTTTTTGAAAGGCGTTTTCCTCAGCAGATCTGACCAGCTGTTTATGGCCTTTTCTCTTAACAGAAAGGGTCGGGCGCTATCTAAGATTAATATATCTCATTGGATTTTGAAATGCATTTCCATGGTTTATTCTTCTAAAGGTTTGTCATTACCAGGACCAGTCAGAGATCATTCCACTAGATCTGTGGCTAAGATAAGATTTGTGCGGCGGCCACCTCTCTACTCCTCAGACTTTTGTTACTCATTATAAGCTTGACGTAATCTCCAGGAACAGGACTTCTTTTGGCTCCATAGTTCTTTGGCATGCCCTTCCATGAGCCCACCCGGGGTTTTATGGTAGCTGGAGTCTCTGACGCAAGAGTAAGGAATAGTGACATGGCTAACATCAGATAAAGAGTACCATAACTTGGCATCTGTGTTATTTTACGTTTCTATTCATCACTGTCCCTCCCTCCTTCCCCCATTCTGTAGCACCTAGAGGAAGTGGAGATATCCTGTCTGGTAGTTAAGGTTTTTCTTAGCTATTTTCTAGCTCTAGGGCAAACTCAATCTGAGAAGTTAGAGGGCAGCAAGGGGTTATTGGAGTCAGAGCAGCTCAAGCCTAGGATCTGTCTGATAGGTTGCCGGCTCAGATCAGATTTTTGAACCTGTGACCCAAGAGTGATAAATAGTGACATAGTATAACACAGATGGCAAGTTATGGTAAGCACATAACTCTTTTTTAGTCTCTTCCCACATATCCTTAGCTACCATACTGAAATCATTTTAATGCATACTCTTAAATACTTCATTTTATCATGTCTCCATAAATATGAATATTGTTGAATCAGTCCATGTGTGGGTCCATAATATACTGCTGTTGCCTTTGTTTTACCATCATTAATTTTGTATTCTGAAAAGATTTGAAACTGTCTCAAAATGTTCCACAACACCGTAATATCCTTTTCTGGCATCAGGTATAAAATAATATCATCTGCAAAACGAGACAGCATTTCTTAACTACCTTACCAATTATATCCTTGAACTTCTGATTCCCTTATTTTCTTTGCCAGTCATTCTAAATATAATGCAAATGACAAGGGGGAAAGAAAGAGGACACACCTGCCTGGTTCCTCTGCTCAAGCAGAAATGATCAGAGAGGAACCCACCCACTTTCATTTTCACCTGTGATCCCTCATGTAGCCTCCTAATCAGACTTATCATTTTATCAGGGAATGCAAATACTGCTATTGCCCTGCTCATAAAGTCTCAGCTTACTCTGTCAAATGCTTTCGCTGCATCAAGACCTACCAACAACAGTGGTATTTTCTTACATCCTGCTTCACTGTGGATCATCAGTGTTCTGTTAATATTGTCAAATGTTTGCCTCTCCTGCACAAAACTACACTGATCCATATCTGTCAGTTTTGGCATTACTTTTGCCATTCTTTTAACCATTATAGATATAAACACTTTAGAATCATGGTTTAGTATTGCAATGGGCCTGTATACTTTAGCATTTGTAAGTGCCTCTAAATAATTCTTGTAACTTCTTAACCATGTCTCCTTTTCTTTTATTTCCACCCTATTTTTAACTCCACTTTAATTTTACCTGACTCCCTAGCTATATTTCCAGAAGAAATTTCTAAATTCTGTAATAGAGCCTCAATAATTTCCAATACCCATTCCTTAAATTCCTTTCTCTTAAAAATATGGGAAAGCACCACTGTCTTATTTTTATTTCATTACCCTATGTTTTTATTGTAGTTATTATTGGCGTATGATCTGAAATAGTTATTGGGTGCATATCAAGACTTTCAGTTAAATGCACATGTTCCTGTGAAATATAAATTCTATCTAGCCTAGCCCCGGTTTTGTATCTTGGTTAATAATATGTAAATTCACTCCTAACTCCTAGTTCTGAATTCACATCTTCTATGGCCCAATATTTTCATAAATTTCTTCAAACATCTAACCTCCTTTGTTATATTTCCCCATTCTGGGCCGCCCAGACCCATCTTCACTGATGCAAATCAAATTCCAGTCCCAACCTATAAGTAATATTTCCTAACAAAAGCTGATTATTCCTCCCAGAATTTTCTTAAGCTCCATTATAGCAGTTTTAGGTGGAATATAAATACAGGCCAGCGTAATCCTCCTCCCTTGTCAGTAGCCCCTTAGTACTATAAATCTGTTGTTGTTATTTTTTTTATCCTCTTCTATCAGTATTGGAGCTCTTCTTGCAGTTTTTCTTTTGACTTAAGTATTCCACTGAATAACCATCCTGAAAACCTTTCTTTACCAAATTCACATGTTCAATTCTTTCCAAGTGTGTCTTGTGTAGCATAGCTATTAGCAGTCTACATGTTTTATTATAGTTCACTACTGTTTCTTTTTTGTATTTATATGAGAGACCATTGACATTTAAAGACATTAAAGAAAGCATCATTGTCTTAAACAGCCATTATTCTCACCTTTTATGTATAACAGCTTTTTTGTTAAATGTCTAGTTCCAGCTTATATTTTACAAGCATACACTGTTGGGCAGGTTGATCTTTTATACAGTTTTCATGTCATATCCATTTGATCATATGTCACATCTTACAAAATCAAAAATCATCAATCAAAAAAAAAACACCCCCAATACCCCCCTAAAACCCATTAATTTAATAATGACACACAAAACTATGTACATCTTCAAATATTGAAGTTTTACCCTCTTATTAGGAACACATGTTCCAAACTGACAGACACACGTACAGACTTGAGTTAACATAAAAAGGAAGGTTATCCATGAGAAAATGCATGGTGCAGCCTGTGCTTCTACTAAGTGATATCTGGTTTTGTCTTATCTTTGTAGCTCTCAGCTGGAAAAACATTTCAATGCTTTCAAAGAACATTATCTCCTAGCTATTTCTGTTTATCAGATTGTCTCATAGAGACATGAGAACCAGATACAAAATTGCTGAGCATACATTTATTTACTAGAAAAAAGCCTTATAGTATTCAATATTATTTTTCCTTCGCTTGCTTTCTCTTCAAACTTGTTACTAGATCAAGCTAAGGGTCTTAATATCCAGTCATTTCCCTATGCAAGAATGAGAAAAAGCGCACTACTTTTTCTTTTGTCATGCTCTTTTAACTGGATTTTTCTTCTTTATTTTTTTTACATTGCAGTGCTTACATTTATTAAAACTGAACAAGGAGAAGGAGAGATGAAGGGAGAAAAAAAACAGTAGCACCTACTTGCATTAGTATCTCCATTATACTTGAATAACTGAGAAAATGTTACTTTATAGCATGCAAAGAAAATCATGCAGTATTAAAACAGAACCATTAATAGAAAATTGTTTTACTTACAGTTAACTTTCTCCCTCCTCTTCCCCTTCCACTAAATAGTTTCTGAATGTTACTAACGTGAAGTAGGACATATAATTTAGAGTCTCCCTACAAGTTTAACAAAATCTATAAAAAGTCCAGTATTCCCAGATTTGTTGGTTCTGTCATGTTTCATAAATATAATTATTGCTTTGTAATCCCACATTTGTCAGTTACCAACATACTGGTTTTATTCCTCTTCATCTCCATCTCCCAAATTGTGTCTCTGCTTCATTTCCAGTGTACTCTGAATTCTTCTAGTCGACTCTTGTTTTTTTTTTTGTTTTTTTACTTCTCTCAAGCATTTTATGTTGAAGCATTAGAAAAGGTTTCACTAGCACAGTGTATGTTCTTTATTAGCAGAAGAGCAAGAAGCAGAATCTCTCTCTTTCACAGCTCACTTTTTGTTTGAACAAAGCTTTGTATTTCCTTCTTAGCATGTACTTAATGAAAAATAATTTTGTCCCTCCGGGGAAAAATATTTTGTAGATATCTGGGTACAGCAGTTTGAGTCTTATGCCTGCTTCTCGACATTCCCTAAATAATGGAATACATTTTACTCCTATTGTGCCAGGTGTACAATGAGTAGTCATTCTCCACAAAAACTCTGCTGTCTCCCACTTTTAGTACTTCATCCTTCTACCACAGTTTTGTCAGAATCAACTCCTTCTGTTGATAAGATTTCATCTTTACTATTAAAGCTCTAGGTTGCTTTATCATAGCCAGGTTTGGAGCATACACATGATGTACCCGTTCAATTAATTATTTTTGTGGAATACTGGTTCAGTTGCTTATTTACATTTTTTTTGATGGATTTTTTTCCAGCCGTTTCTTGTTTGAGTTGATATACTCCAGGTTACTGGAAGTCATATCTGGAGCTTGCACTGCTTTTTGCTGTACAGCTGCAGTACTTTTCCCACTCAGTGTTTTTTCCTCACCTTTTGTAGCCGATTTTCCTTCAGGTCCTTGTATTTCTTTTTTCCTTGCACCCAGGCAGTGCACTTACTAGCCAGTTTCTGAAATTTTCCCCGAAGTATAGGTCCACTGGCTTTCTCTTCTAAGTTTTTGTTTTCACACTGGGAGAGCTAGAATTAAACGGTTAATCAATCTGGAGCCTTCTTGGAAGTCCCCCACATTTTTGTTGTTATTACAAGTAAATGTTCTCACCCACTAATCAAGAGCCTGACCAAGTACTTGAGTCTGCTACGCTTTCTGTGCGTGCGTACGTGCATGTGTGTGTGTACATATGTATATGTATATACAGGATAGAGGTGATAACTCAAAAAATATAATGTAATCATTTATAATATTTCAAAAATTAATTGACTTAAAATTATTTAAATGATTATTTATTCATTATCTGAGATACTTTAACCTTCCTAAATCACTTACATTTTTTTACATGTTTTCATTTTGTTTTTACTGATTGGTTTTTCAGTGCCCTTCTCACTCATTTTTATGTGTGTTTGTTACAATAAAAGAACTCCTAGGAGACTCATGATTTTTGTAGTGCTTACTGTGTCTGATATCTGGCAGTCTAATATCCTCTTAAAATTGACAGAAAGAAGTCAAATCAAAATGAATGTTTCCTTTTGCTTTTACTGCATGCTGCTGATCGTCTTTATAAACGTGTGCGTATCTTTCTCTCTGTCTGGGCCTGTATGTTGTGTGTGTGCATGTGTTTATGTATTTATACATGTGCGCACGTGTGTGTGTGTGTGTGTATATATATATATATATATATATATATATATATATATATATATATATATATATATATATATATATATATATATATATATGTATGCATGTGTATATATATATATATATATGTGGTGGTGCTGCGGTAGCGTTGTCGCCTCACAGTAAGATGCTGTACGGTTCGATTCTCAGCTAGAGCGTCTTCTGCATGGAGATATGCGTGAATGGGTGTAACTTCATTGAAGGTTGTGCATCAGGGCTGGTAATTAGGCACGTAAAAATCAACTACCAATCATTAGCGGACCCGAGTTCCGCTGTGGCGAACCCTAACCAGGAAAAGCCGAAAGACACAAACAACTTGAGCAGCCTACCTGTCCTTGGGGGAAGTGACCTCAGCACAAGAAGCTGTAGTAATTGGTTGTTTGGGACCATTTCCAGCTCTTTTGTAGTTCACTGTTTAAAATCCGCCTCTGGGCGGTTTTTTGTGGCTATACTGCTCAGACAAGCTCCACGTGGGTTTACAGAGTGGTCCTAGCAGCAGGGAACTCAGAAAAGCGACTACCTTCTGGATTTAAGTATCTTTGCTTTTTTTCACTTGAAGTAGCTTCTGTAGCTTACCTTGAACTAGCCTGAACTGTTATTTAACTGATTGCTGCATTATTTTAAAATCTGCACTTAGTTACATTTTAGTCGAATTTGATCGAAAGTTTGCTTGTTTAATTTAACTGTGGAGGCTGCCCACTAAAGTGTGCTAGCCTGTGTAACTAATTTATCACTGTCTCTGCATTTTCTGTGTGTTTCTACCAAAAAAACAAAAAAATAATCCTTGTTTTCCCGCCTTCCTCTACTAGTTTAGATCAGTTTACAGACATTGCTGTATTCTGGGCTGTGGTGTAGTTCCTGTGTTGTCCATTACCTTACTTGGATAGAAGGAAGTTTATTTGCTCACCAGTGGGAGTGGGGAGCCTTGAGCAGCCTACCTGTCCTTGGGGGAAGTGACCTCAGCACAAGAAGCTGTAGTAATTGGTTGTTTGGGACCATTTCCAGCTCTTTTGTAGTTCACTGTTTAAAATCCGCGTTTGCGGCTTTGCTTGTGACGCGATAGCGCACCAGTTAAACAAGGTTAAACTTTTTCTGGCTCTGCCAAGTCTGTTGTTCAAATTTTCCCTTAAGGAAGCTCTACTCTTAGTATAACCAGACTACTCACTGTATTATAAGCCTAGCACTTGTTCTCAATACTTCTCTACTAAGTAAGCACTCTCGTACTAAGTAAAGCACTACATCTACTTACCACCCCTGTGAATACCCACTTCCCTTAAAGGTATACCACTCCCTTATACTGTTCTAGCATGTCGAGTGGCAGATTACTGGCGTTGTCTCCAGTTCAGCTGGTCAATCTGGGCATCTTGAGACAATGCTACAATTGTCTCATGTACACAGACAACCCTCTCCTCCTCCCAACAAACACAAATACATGTGAGAGATGCAACTATATAGCCAAACTGGAGGCTGAACTCTCTCAACTCAAGGCTGGCATGACCAGACAGGAGGAGATGGCAACCACACACACAACAATCCCAGTCCCACATAGACCTACCACAACTGCAAACCAAACACATAAAAACACAAAGACATACTCGAGGCTCTAATAAAAACTTACCAAAACAACAGAGGCTCCCAAAGCAGACATCCAAAAATCCACCACCTCAAAACAAAACACATGCAACACATACTTCAGTAAATCAATGTGTCGACCAATCGCAGCCCTTAAGGCCAAACACCTTGCCTGATACACTAGTAATAGGTGACTCCATAGTCAGACACACTGATGTCCCACTGACCAGGCTGAACAAGGAGAAGGTGACTGTGAGCTGTCTATCGGGAGCTAGGATCCGCCACATAACACACACTCAGGTCACTCCAAAGCAAGTACAAATATGACTCCGTCATTGTCCATGCTGGTGTGAATGACCTGAGACGTACCTCCCTGGACTACATGAAAAGAGACATAGAGGAGCTCTCCGATTATGTAGCCCAGGCTGGCATGACCCTGACCCTGAGCAGCATCTTGCCCTCACCAAGAAAGATACCACAATACAAAGACAAGATGATCAGCTTTAACAATTGGCTCAAGTACTAGTGTCATTCTAAGGGGATCCAATGTCTGTCTGCCTGGGATGATATGTTGGACAAGCCACGCTGCTTCGCAAGGGATGGCTTACACCTGTCACCACTGGGCTTCCAGATATTGGCTAAGGCTCTTGCCACCCCATAGTGCCTTTTTAGGCAAGGCTCAAAGACAAACCCACCTCCTTAGAAAACAAAATGGAAAAAACTAAGGGTAATGCTGCTCAACGCCAGAAGTCTAAATCTCAAGATGCAGGCACTTGCACTCCTCAGCATGGAGAACATCGACGTCTGTGCAGTAACTGAAACCTGGTTCAAGGCTCCTGAGAGCACCCCAGCGCTACCAGGTTATACCTCGTATCATGCTTTTTGGCCTCAAAACCTGGGGCGAACCACAAAGGGAGGGGGAGTGTCCATATTCATAAAGGACACCCACACCTCCAGGTTAGTAGCAACACATGAAGCATCAGAGAACATACAGGTGCAACTAACCATAGGCAAAACTGCTATACAACTGGTAGCATGTTACAGACCACCCTCCCAATCTCAAGAACCCCACTCAGCCTTCCTGAAGACATTGGAGGATATGAATGTATCACAAAATACCATCATACTGGGAGACTTCAACTACCCAAACATAGATTGGGTACATTATTCTAGCCCTAATACCCTAGCCCAAAGGTTCCTGGAATTCATAAATTCAAATGCACTGGAACAACTAGTCACCTCTCCCACTAGGGAGATAATATACTAGACCTGATCATCACAAACATGGGGACAAAATGCTCCACACCGGAGTATACCCCTCACTAGTGAGATCTGACCACAAACTAATCACCCTGGATATACATATCCCACCTCCACCCCAGCACAAAAGACCACAGTGAAAAACTTCTCAAAAGCAGACTTCACTCTTCTTAAGACTGAGATGGTATCCTTTAAGCCCACTGTGCCAGTGGATACCACATCCCACAATGCGAATCCTTCACAAATGCTTTCTATGGACATCTCCAAGAATGCATGGATCATGCAATCCCAAACAAATCCAAGTCCCTCTCCACCAAATGTAAGCGTCCTGTCTGGTGGACCTCAGCCATAAACAAATTGTATAACAAAAGAAGGAAGCTACTGCACGTCAGAGCAAAATCCCATGAAGGGAAGACATCTCTGATCAACATTAGCAGAAAACTACGTTTTCTCATAAAAACATCCAAGGCAAACTTTGAGAGGAAAAATTGCTAAGGACACTAAAGATAACCACAAAGCCTTCTTCAGCTATGTTAGAAACCCAAGGAAACCCTCAGATATGCTCAGAGTTGGTTCACAACAACAAAAAATACACTGAACCCACAGATATTGCTAACATTCTGGCTGACA